>NW_027271694.1:0-263485 GCF_040938485.1 Diadema antillarum
ATCAGACTTAAGGGACGCTGAGGCTTCAACTCCCCCCACCCCCAACCCCACCCCACCCCACCCCCCCCCCCCTTCGGCCGTGTGTGGACGGTGGGGGGGGGCTCATTTTAACAAATTGATATCATAACACGATAAAGATGCTATCTGCCAAGTTTGGTGAAAATGCGTCTTAGATTTTTCAAGAAGATGCTGAAAATGTAGAAAATCCCCTTCCTCCCCTCACCCCTCCCCCTCTCAGTTTAAGGGCCGCCTGCATGGTTCCGCCATAATCAAACATGAAATTTCAGTCATTAATGTCTTCGAAGAACCTCTATCTTTTTTGGTTCGACTAAGAAGATGAAAAATTCCAGACTTTAGATCTCTGAGGCTTCAACTCCCTCCCCCCCCCCCTTCGGCGGTTTGGGGGGGGGGGGGGAGTTATTTAAACAAATTAAGATAATATCACCATAAAGACGTCATCTGCCAAGTTTGATGAATATCCGTTTTGGAGTTTACAGGATTCGTTTTGGAGTTCACAGATGCTGATTTATCGTTTGATGTATTCATGAAAATTTTGAAGTCATATTTAGATAAACATATTCAATTAGTGAAAGTTAAACAATCTAGTTATAAAAAACATCCCAGACTTCCGTGGATAACAAAATCACTTTTACGATCTATAAATCGAAAAAAAATAGATTATATTACGCGGATAGAATCAAGCGTACTGAACAATCTCGTCGTAAATACACTATGTATAAAAATATTCTCACAAGATTATTACGTAATGAAAAAAGAGGTATTATATGGATCAGATATCCCTTTTCAAGCATGATATGAACAAGACTTGGAAATTGATAAATAGTGCTATTCATTAGAATAATGACAAACCCCGAATAACAAGTATTAAATTGGATGGTGTTAAAATAACAGACCCTGTGTCGATAGCCGCTACATTTGATAATTATTTTTCCCAGGTTGGACATGACCTTGCTGAAAATATTCCCACATCTCAAAAGAAATTCCATGAATTTCTTGCATTACCCAACTCTAAGTCATTTTTCTTAATCCTGTCACAAGTTTAGAAATAAAAGATATTATTATGAATTTAGAAATAAAGTTCTGGACCTGATGCTATTGATAACATTATTTTACAGAATATTAGTGAGAGTATTGTCGAACCATTAACTCACATTTCTAATTTATCATTAAGTAATGGTGTTGTTCCATCGGAAATGAAAATCGCCAAAGTGATCCCAATTTATAAGAGAGGTGATAAAGAAGATATTTGTAATTATAGACAAATTTCTTTGCTGTCTCCGATTTCTAAATTATTAGAAAAAATTGTATATTCTTATAGACTCCTTAATTTTTTTGATTTGCATGATATTATTTCTAACTCTCAATTCGGATTCCGTAAGGAGCACAACACATCTCAAGCTATTCTATCCTTTGTTGAAAAAGTCGCCAAAGCCGTATAGACCAGTGCTATCATACAGTTTACTTGGACTTCTCCAAGGCCTTCTATACCATCGATCATGACATACTTCTTTATAAATTGTGTCACTATGGTATCCATGGGAAGGCCTTGGAGTGGTTCAGGAGCTACCTTACTGATCGTAAACAATTTTGTTTCTTTATCTGGTCAAAGTTACATAAATAGATCAGTCAGATGCGGTGTTCCTCAAGGCAGTTTACTGGGACCTCTTCTGTTTATAACGTATGTGAATGATATGATAAATATTTCTCATATTATTTTTATCTTTTTTGTTGTTTGCAGATGATTCAAACGTATTTTTCCCACTTGGATCCCACATTTTGGTGGATACCTTAAATTCAGAACTTCAAAAGTTACTTTATTGGATAAGATCAAACAAACTGTCATTGAATCTTCTCAAAACTTAGTGTATGTTATTCAGTAATAATTATCTTTGAATAGTCTTCCAAATAATGTAGTTTTAGATGATGCTGTTATAGATGTAACTTCATCAACGAAATTCCTAGTATATGTCTGACAATTGATATATAATAAACTTTCGTGGAAGACACATATTGATAATATTTGTCATATAATATCTTGTAACATTGGTGTCATAAATAAAGCTAAGTTTTATTTTCCCATTCCCACCCTCCTTATGCTATATTCAACTTTGATTCTGCATACCTTATCTTAATTACGGTATCATAGCTTGGGGAAATCTCTCAATGCATGTCGATAGACTGTTACGTCTCAAGAAAAAAGCCCTTCGTATAATTTGCAATGTATCATGGAGATCTCATACAGACGTTTTATTTTTTGAAAATAAGATTTTAAAGGCAACTGATCTTTATAATTATCACCTTGGTCAATTCATGTACAAATTTAGTAACAACTTATTACCTCCCAATTTTACTGGGACGTCCCTGAAAAAAAAAAAAAAAAACTCCTTCCCGGATACCCAACTCATCATTCTAATGAATTTCATTTACCTTTAACCAGGTCCATATTTACTTAATCTATACATTTACTTTTGTTGGACCAAAATTTTGGAATAGCCTTAGTGATAATTTAGAAACGGCCCCAAGTTTAGATTGTTTGAAAGTCAAGTTAAATAAAATAGTTTAGATATTTGTTAAAGGTCATTTAAATGCTATCATAAAAAAAAAATATTTATTACTATTTTTGAATAAGAAATGGATAAAATTTTGCTGAATCGTTAATGATTGCAGAAGTAGTGAATATTCACTTTTATTTTTTTTTCATAATGCGTATGGCTCAGCGGCTCCGTTTACTCATCACCTCTTGTCTTCACATCGACATTGTTCTTTCTTTAACCAATTTTCCAACCATGTCATCTCTTCTGCTTTATCTCTCAGTCTTTTCTTTCCTGTTCTATTCTCAGCATGACAGCGACTTAGTGTTTGGATTTGTCTGGGTGTCTGTCTAGGGTAGTTAGGTTTTTACTCGTAGTTTGTGTAATCTATATTTTGTAAATTTAATTTCGTGTACAAAGTAGAAGATCAACGATATAATATGCATTGTTTAACTATGTTTGGGGGAATGCACTGTACAAGCTGTGCTTCTTCAGCATTCCTCCCCATCTCCTGCATTTTCTAAACTTTAGAATGTTTTTTGTGCTTTTTTTCTCACCCTATCATTTGTTTATCCTTAAATATCATTTCATGATTACTGTTGACACATACGTGATAAGTTTTATGTGAAAAAAAATGTGTTTACAAGTTCTGTTGGAGATGGAAAAAAAATGAATGAATGAATGAATGAATGAATTAAAATTATAACGGTAAATGTTCATGAGCAATTTTGTTAGACATCGAGATTATCTATAATACCAACGGTACGTAGACCGTTGAAGTACATGATTTTTACATTTCCCGGCAGCGTTTTTACAATTCCCGGCAAAATTGAAAGTTTTTACATTTCCCGGCGAGACGTTTTTACTAATCCCATTAATGCAGTTTTCGAGATTTTTAAATTTCCCGGCGAGACGTTATTACAATTCCCGGCGTTTTTACAATTCCCGGCGAGACGTTTTTACAAATCCCGGAGTTTTTACAAATCCCGGCGTTTTTACAAAACCCGGCTCCACACACCGTCGTCACGAAGGATCCAGTGTACTGTCTCTCTGACTGTAGTCTGCAACCTTGAATAATTGATGGAAAAAAAAAAAACAAACCCGAAGCAGGACATAATATTTATTTCATGCTGTGTTTGGTCCTAGGCAATGAGATAACAATCACACGGGGTCATAGGTGCACGTTATCAACCTCGGATAGTGATCGTAACTCGGATCGACCCCGCGTCTGAATATTCCCGAGACTGAGGCCGAGGGCCGTACAGTTCTGTCGTCGAACTTTTTCAAAGTTCAAAGTACAGTATGTTCACCAATGCGCGCGTACCGCGTGTATGTTTTCCATGCAGCGCCATCTCATCCAGCACCGATTTTTGGCGAAGTGGCCGTACGTACGTCTTAGTGCGACTTGAACTTATGATAAATACCCTCCGCAACTCTGCGCAGCAATGCTTATCTATCGACTGACTGCCATCAAGTCAAAGTAGGGCCTACTTCACAAGCTCATCCATTAAGTGAGGTAGCAGATTAATCCTTAATTAGAGTCTACTAGAGGACAATTGTTGCCCTACTGGAGTACTTAGTATCAGTTTTAGTACTTCTTCTGTTTGTTGGAGGCACGTACACGTGTACGTTTTGCGTTTTTCACCGCTGTGCGGCTGCATGCTGTCTGCAACAACAACGTCGCTCGGTGTACCGGTACCGGGATCGGACTGCTCTTGCTGCATCACCATCAGTAATCTCTTGAACTTGGGTGAAGCCTAACCGTCCGGACGTAGTACAGTAGGCCTAAATAAGTCGTACTGTAACGTTAGAAAGCTATCGTTCGGTTTACCAGAGTATTTGAGAATCGACGCTATATTCTTCTACTAGTAAAGGCAACATCTGCACAAGTCAACGAAGTTTCAGCCACCATTAAAGATGTCTGGTAAGTTGACATGTGTTGTATGTTTTCTATGTCACTACCAACTAGTCTAGCTCTTGCACTTTTAATGTTTTAACGTTTTTTGTTAACCCTTCTTAAAGCCCAAACCAAGCTACTGATTGACCCTGATTCCCAGACCGATTTGATCTAAACTTGCCTAACTGTTAACGTTAGAGGGCCTTATCACCGCCATATTTTGCACATGTCATGGCCCTAGCGTTACAATGTATGTGTAGAGTAGCAGCGAGTAACTTCATTCAACCACTCAGTCAGTCCGCAGCGCGAGCGAAAACGCACGTATTTATTCAAGTCGTATGCACGGCTGAGCGGTGCTTGCATACGTAATGAGCAGATACATGGTCATGAATAAATCCGTGTAGAACGAGTATTTCTTGTCAGTTTTCGACATTTTTAATATCGACTGAAAGAGAAAACATTAGCAAATATGCTCATGATCAAAATAAAACGGAAAAGAAGAATATAGAATATCAAAATATCTCTCGAATTCGGTATAGTATTCAAAAATATTCCTTCACGTTTGACGCCAAAAAACTAACCTGAAATCTTTCATGCCCCTCTAAAATATGGTGAAGACTATGTCCGCTAAAGTATATAGTATCACAATAAGGGCAAGTTTTCTCATCTTCATTTCAATACGGGTCAGGAACTAGCAAAATTCAGAGACATGTCTAGCGTCGAGTTTAAAAAGATTATCCTCGCGTTCGCACCGGAATTCCGGGTCTGTGATTGGTCGAAATCTGTCGCAAGACGCGGCGTGTCGCATTGCGTATAGTATCCATTGGCTGCTGACTCAATGCTGTGAGTTCAAAAACTATGTATCAGATAAAAGTGTCATTGATATGAGTAATAGCTGAATAGTGCACAATTGAGTTGGAGGTAATTTGAAAATGAAAGCCTAGACTAGAGTCTATATTAGTTTCATGAATCCATGATTTTTTTTTTTTAAATGTTAGGTTCCAGATTGTGATCGAATTTTCACTCTCTATACAAAACTTGAACTTTACACAGAAACCAATGATGTGTATGTGAGTGTGCACTTACAATAACCCTGAACAATGGACCTGGCTACCACCTGTCCCGAGCTCTGCTGCAAGGCACATGAATGCTTTATCAATTATTCATGTGGATTGCCCTGAGCACTGCTAGTCTGAATTCTTGACACAGGGTGAAATGCATGCACATGAAAGAAGTAAGCACATATTTCCATGTGCTTGCACACACCACATTTCAGAATTAACAAAGACTAGCTGCGATAGTGGAATTCCTCAAGAAGCATTCCAATCCTGGTCATTGTCCACGACCATTGTCTGGGTATCAACAACACACTCCACGCGTGTTCATTCACTACCCCACTTTCGGTAAGAAAACATAATTTGCCTTGTTTTCAACAGGAAAATTCACAACCTTAAAAATGGTGCCCCTCTTCGTTTTTTAATTGATCATACTCGCTCAAGTTTCACGATTGTGAAATCGAAGAAATTACGGAGATCCATTTTTAATACCAGTCAGGAACTAGCAAAACATCAAACTATGATCTAAAAGCTTCTTGAACACTGGCAAAATAATCGTTTACTTTGATGCTAAAATGGACTACTATATTGAGATCAAAAATAGGGAAATTAGGTATCAAATTAATGAGCATAATCAGCTCTATAACCTACCCAACCATCCTGGGTCAAACAATGCACTGCGAAAGCTATGAAAGCTGTTATTGCGACCTCTGCAAAAACTTTCGCAAAGTATCGCGAAATCTCGTCAGTCTCAAGGGCACAAACTGCGCAAACGTGATTCTGAATAAAATTGTCGTTCGTGCCTCATTATCGCACGCGCTGCGGACTGACTGCACTGGCCGGCCAAGTGCGCACGGCTGTACATTTAAACTTTCTCAAAGTCACCCATTGAGGGCGCTATTATTATAATCAAAATACTAGTATTATAGGGCCTAGATATGATATTGATTAAAAAAAAAAAGAAGAAGCAGGGCTCTCAATAAACATTAGACACAGAAACTCTTTTCAGGCGTAGGAAATTGATATGGATATCTAACATTAGACCTAGACCTCTAACTGTTAGAGTTGTCCTAGGCTCTATGCAGAAAATTATTATTTTTACAATTTGCCTACCTCCGCCATCCAAGGTAGGACTAGGATAGGTTGTTTTCATCAGCATTGCCATTGCGTGGTTTGTTTTTTTATTTGCCTGTGTGCAAAATAGAAATCTAACTCAAAAAGTTGTGATGGATTTGGATAAAAATCTAAAGTCTTAACTGTTATTTAAATATTAGACCTGGTCTAACATTAGAGAACATTCTACAGCCACAGAAAATTTTGAAAACAACACAAGTAACGTTAACCAATATGCTGGACATTGCATTGGCACTGGTCTGACGGTTCAGGACCAGTAAAAATCACTGTCGAACCAATAGTCTTAACTTTTTCTGGAATGGACCAGTAATATAAAGATGAAAAATTAGGCGTGCACCTAAAATGTCCTAGACTATTACATGTAGTAATATGTGGTACTACTGTAAAGTGGAAATTTCTGCGGTGTTGAAATTTTTGCGCATTTCGCACAACCAGAAACTAGCGCCAAAATAAAAGCATGCAAATATTTTTGCTTGCCATGTTTTCCAATAGCTGATGGCTTGATTTCGCAGAATTAAAAGCACATGAAACTCGTCTTCATACTTGGCCAAGTGCGAAAAATTATCTGACAGACAGGTTGGACCAGTAGAAAAAATTGGTTAGTTTGCAGCCCTGTGTTAAGAGATAATTCAATTTTGGTAGTGATTTTTGTGGATTTTATGAAGAATTTTTGATATTTTGGCAGGTAGGTTCAGTTAACTTGGAAGCTAAAGTGCGTGATCTAGTATTGAGTAGTATCTTCTAGGGTAAGGGGCGCTGCACACCTGGACCTACAAAAGTAGAAGTTGATGACGTAATAAAAAGCGTAGACCTACACAGTTGTATTGGGAAATCGGGCGACTTTCAGTACAGGCCTGTGCATATACAATGTACGTATAGACTCTAAGTAGCCCGACCAAACGCCATGCTTTGCACGGCATCAGACGAGCGGGGCTTTTCCATCACATTGGGGAACCACAACACAACTACAAAACTTATAAAAATGTATGCATTACTTATAGAAATTTATGTTCGTACTCACATAAAGTGCATGCTTATATTACAGAAGGTACATAACAATGTAAGTCCATAGTGGCATAGAGAGCCCCTGGGATAAATCCATGGAACAAAAAAATGGCACTTTCTAGCGCACTCCTGAACTGTCGGGGTTCATCGTTGCAGAATTCAAAATTGCACGTTGACCATTTTGCAAATTATGCGAGCGTGTGCGTGGCTGGAAGTGCAGGTACAATGTACATGCTTGTATCTGTAGCGTGTGTGCGCTCCTTGAGTGGTGCAGCACGGTTGACAACGCGACCTTTACTGTAAATGTACATTTAGATCCCGATTATCAGATGTACAACGCTGTACCGTTCGCAAACGCTGCATATAATCTTGTTTTCGGTAGGTTGTGAATTGTAATTGTACAATGTAGTATGTCAATATCGCTAACGTGAAGTCTCATTTATGAAGATTACATTTAATAAGTTTGAGGTGACAAAAAATGATGGAAATTCGCTTTGTGCTTGCTCTGTGTTGTGGGCCGCTCTGGTACAGCCCTGTCGCTATCAATACAGCGACTGGGGCTGTGTATAGTTACACTGTAGACTCTAGGAGGAAATCACTGATCTCTATGGAAAAACAAAATCAGTGGTGGAAATGAGCTGATTGGCAGAGGTCTTCGCTCTCAGAGTGCTTCTCTAGTTCTTTATACAGTGTAATTTTTTATATTTTTTGTACGTAGGGTTCTAGTACCTAAGCCTCGGGCATTAAGAACTGAATGTCTTTATTTTGGACCAATCATTTTCATATTTCCCTGGTCCTACCAGAAATCAAAACCAAGTCAAACTTTATTGTTTGTCATGGTTAGAATTTCTCAAGGTCCCCACATGGGTGGGCTATTCATTACACTATTGAGACCATACAATGTATGTCTATGATGTGTTCTTTGGGATAGGTAGGCCTACATGTACATGATGTAGAGTACAACACATTTTGTTTCCATACCTACAAAAATTTTAAACTCCGTAAAATTTTGAGTTTGCAGATTGATGATATGATAAACAAATTGATACTACAGCCACTGACAAAACTAGTGTGATAGATTCAAAGTTATATGAAATAAAATGGTAATATTTGTTAGAAATGCTGCTTTTTCTACCCCTCTATTAATGCCTAGACACCTATTTACATAATGTGACAAACTAGCGTAAGCACTGAGAGCGCAGACCTCCGCCCAGCAGCTACGTACTTTCCACCGATGATTTTGTTCCTTCCATGGAGATCAATGATTTCCACCCATACGTATGCATGCTGAAAACTTGGCCGATTTCCCAATACAGTACTCTCCGCGTAATCGGGTATCGCTTAACTTGCCTGTAGATCTTACAGATTGTAGACTATAGGTAGAGACATTACACTGTAGATTACTGTTGGGTCAGTCCATGGGGTTGGGTCATCATCTGTGGCGTACACCATGTACTACCTGAACTCAAAATCAATCTGCCAGTAATGAATTCAGAAAGGAAACAGTATCCCACCAAGATTTACTGCTCAAGCATCATGGGTATTACAATTTCAGACTAGAGAATTTTAAAATATTGCCAATGTTAATGTACAGTTTTACTATGTCTGCGGCAAATCCATGAAAGATTTCTGATCTTTCATGCATGCATGAAAGACATGCATCTCTATAGCAGGGGGCAGAGCTCATATTGGTACAGCAAAACTTAACCACATTCAAAGTGATCATCTTCATTATGAAACGAAAAATTTGGTACCTCCATTGCACAGTTGAACAGACATCATGCAATATATTGACTCAACTGAAAAAGAAGAAAGAAAGAAAGAAAAAAAAAGAAGAGATTCCTGTGGCCCAAAACACAAGTGTACAATGTACAATGGTGTACCTGCCCAGAATGTACAGTAGTCAGAATTTGTTTCATGTCATTCCATGCCCATGCAAGCAATCAACATACAATGTACTTCAAGGCTAAACAGGTTATTTTTTTATGACTCAATATGAGAAGAATCTGCATGCTGTACAGTCTGAATAAAATAGATCGTGTGGAGAAAATTGTATCTTTTTTGTTTTGTTTTGTTTTTGTTTTGTTTAGTTTTTTACTTGAGAACATTGATCTCTACATTCAGAAGCCAAATAACCAGTTTGTCAGGTTTCCTGGAGTATTTTGGTATTTTCTGAAGGAATAGATTATCATAAAAATAATGATTGGCAGTACAGTGTACGGTATTTATGCTCATTCCTTGGGCTCGACTAAAATTCTCTTCTTCGTCCCATCAACTCTGATACAAATTTCCTGTTTTGGTTCTCATAGTGAATTAAAAGAAATGTGTGGTAAAATGTGCATTTTCACCCTAGCCATCCTCAGACACATTTTATCTGTAATTCTTAAGTATTCAGACCTACAACTACAAGTGTATTTATGATAACCTGTACTGACCTACATTCATTGCCCCTGTGTCATTGACGTGACCTCCAGAGCCTGTCAAAGAATGCAGTACAAGTGCATAATGAGTTCACCAGGCTTTTGTGTACTAGACTCTGACTAATACCATTACAGAGCTTACTGGGAAAGCCCTGAAAGTCAATAGAAGGTCAGGCTCCACTATCTGAGCGTGCGTGCGTAATGGAAGCAGTGTCCGCCTGTCATTCACACTGAAGTGCCAATCAGTCTATATAAGTACGTGCAGTTTCACAGGGGCACAGTCGTCTCTCAGTGACTGAACTTTGTGGCATAATTGATGAACTTCTCTGGAAAGAACTGGTTACTACGTATTCATTGTGCACATGTACACTGTACAGTAGCATAGTGTTGCATCATACTGTACAAATTCAATGACTTTCAAGTTGAATGTTCCGTCTCGCGAGAGAAGGTGTTAAGATCAACCGTCAAAATCACATTTGTGCCCTAGAGCTTTGATATATTTGGTTCAGGAGGTAAGTTGATTGCATGGATTTAATGCTTTGGAATCCATATTCCATGTCTATGTCATGTCTGTATCATGATACAGTGTATTCTATCTGTCAGCAATGTGTGTAGTCAGCTAGTGCCAAATGTGTGGATCTGGACCCCTATAGCAACTCCTACTGTAATGGAATGGCAACTTCCAATAGCAACAGTCATTCAGGAAGCTGGATTCTTGTTGTTACCATGACAATTGACATTCCAGCAAGAGTTGTTATCATATCAACTTTTTTATGAAATTGGTCCCTATGTTCTTGAGCAGTAGCATCTACAGCTTGTATACACATGTACACTCATACTGTTTACAGGTGATTGTAATGTGCATAGTATCATACAAATTGTATGTCATTGATGAAGATTGTGATAGCCATTTATGAATCAAGTTGTTATATTATCATATTTTTGTAATGTTTTTCTTTTTTAATTTTATGTTTCTCTCTTTTACTTTTTTTTTTTGGGGGGGGGGGGGCGGGGGGTGTCATCCAGCCCAGTCAGTTTTGTCACATTGTATATTCCAAAGATAGATAAAATCTTATCACTCGTGAAAAAGACATGGTAACATCATCTTTATATTGTAAAGGTGATCTATATCTATTAAAGGGAAGATAAACCCCAGAGCAATGTGGATTGAGTGAAAGCAGCAACATTAGTACACATCAGTGAAAGTTTGAAGAAAATCGGACAATCGATGCAAAAGTTATGAATTTTTAAAGTTTTGGTGTTGGAACCGCTGGACGAGGAGACTACTAGAGGTTATGACGTATGAGTGGACAACAATACCAAGAAAATATAAAGAAAATTCTACAAAAATACATTTTTCATGAAAATTACAAATTCCATCAACTTGATATTGACATATGTTATGGGTAGCAATTATTCCCCCTGCTTTCTGAAAGAGGTTGGTCCATTGCTCTTTCATTATTCTAGAAAAGTGAATTTTTGTAGAATTTCCTTTATATTTTCTTTGTATTGTTGTCCACTCATACGTCATATCCTCTAGTAGTCTCCTCATCCAGCGGTTCCAACACCAAAACTTTAAAAATTCATAACTTTTGCATCGATTGTCCGATTTTCCTCAAACTTTCACTGATGTGTTCTACTAATGTTGCTGCTTTCACTCAATCCGCATTGCTTTTGGGTTTACCTTCCCTTTAATGTTTAAACAACTTACAAGTTTTAGTTACCACTTGAATGACAAATTACTCTTCATCCATCTATGAGCGTGTTTCTATTGAGAGCACCTCGCATCACCACGAATTTTGTCCCCCGCATCACCTCATTTTTTACGACCACTCGAGCTGTTTCTACTGAGCGATAAAATACGCGGTGATGCGAGGTGACGTGCTAAATGTGGTGAATCCGGAAGTCGCGTATTTTCAGGTCACAGTAATCACAAGCCCTGCCTGCGCTACAGCTGCCTCTGCCATTTTGTGGTAGGCCACCGAATTTCGTTTAGTCTTTCTGTTAAAAATGCCCCTCACCAACATGCCACTTGGTTTAGAAATCATTGCAGGTCGAGGGTCCAGTTACTGTAAAACAAGAAATGTTCGCGTGCATTTTAATTTCGCGAGCGCCAAGATTCGCGAAATTAAAATTAAAATTTCTTATCTACACTATATGCATTGAACGCAAGAGGCAATTCGTGAAAATTTCTTGCCACGAAAAAAGCAGTCGGCTCCTATTCGCGAAAATTTCATGCCGCGAATATATCATGTTTTACAGTAATGCTCTGACATACAAACGTTAGTATTCTAGCGAAAACTAGGGAATCTACAACTTTGAGACAATACGATTCTATCCATGGGGAAAAATGAATGCAGTGTAAAATCAGAGCAGAGTATAGTAGAGCCTATAGTATTATAATAGGCTGTTGGGCACGCAAACAATAGACGATGAAGAAAGCACGCAATTCACATGTACCACCACCTATTTAGTAGGAGTTGGTACAGTGTACAAGGCATGACGCGTGCGAAACTACAGTCGCTGTGTACACACAAGTGTCGGAGTGTGCGATGAACTGATTGAAAAGCGCGGGGCGAAAGCTCCCAATAATTCAAGACTTCCGGTACACCGCGAATTTCGCTACCCGGTGTGTGGGCCCATTTCCGGTTGTGTGTGTAAAACAAAAACAAAAACAAAAAAAAAGGGTCCTCAGCTCATCTCTCCCCTTCCATTTTACGGGTTTCTTCAGCTGACAAGCAAAAAAAAAAAGGGTCCTCAGCTCAAAAAAAGTAAACAATAAGAAATAATGGTCTTCAGTAAAAAACATAACCTTACCGCGCTCACACTTCAAGATTTCTATCTTTTTCTATTAAGTGCCACTTTTGTACTTCCGGGTTAAAAGAAGTGTGGGGGCCCAAAGTGATGACACCTTACAAGTGTATGTACTCCTTGGTATGGTGCACAAAAAGTGTGGGGGCCTGAGCCCCCACAGCCCCCACGGTTCCGCCGGCCATGACATGTACCTCTGTTCATTACTGTACTCCAAAATAAGGAATTTCACCACTCCTGAAATTGTCCGGAAGTCACAATTTGTGAAAAATTAGGCTTGCTAAACAACACTGTATGCTGTATACATGTACAGTACTTTATACTCGGTAACTGACGTACACTTTGTACAATGTATACACTGAGAGAGAGAGAGAGAGAGAAAGAGAAAGAGAAAGAGAGAGAGGTTTCAAGTACGTACGATGGTACAAAGAAATTTCTTCTACTTGCCCAAATGGAGATTCAGGCAAGGATCACATTCTGTTAACAATAACAGGCAGATGCCCTCTTTTTAAAGGGACTGTACAGTACTGGTTGAAGTGACGATTCAGCTTGTAATGTTTATATTATCCACACCTCAGGATTGTCACTGAATGTCAGATATTCAATAGTGTCATAGTGACAATTGCTGTGACTGCAAGCATATTCTCAGAGACAGAATGTTACCATGGGGTTCTGTTCAGCAAGGTGCACAACCATGGCCTTTCCCTTTGATATCTTTAGACGAGACCATAAAATTACTGATCTCGTTTTGCGTGAATTTGATGCCTGTCCTTGTATTATTTTGTCTTTGCTCAGAAATCAAGGAGCCAGCCAATATGCCTGCTGAAGAGACTAAAGCAGTTGACGCTCAGTCCAATGTCATCAACCGTGTGGCCGCACTCCCAATGGTCAGCTCCACTCTGACCCAGGTCACCAATGCCTACAACTGGACCAAGGACAAGAACAGCCTGGTCAAGTACACCCTGGAAATGGCAGAGAGCACCGTTGCTATGGCAGCCACCACAGCCAAGCCTGTTGTGGATCGCCTGGAAGGCCCACGTGAGTGTTTTTTATTTGCTGGTTTATGTGTTTTGCTGGTTTATTTGTTCTGCTGGTTTATGTGTTTTGGCCCTTTAAGTTAACTGACAAAACATAGGACACCATCACTACATATTCCAGTATGAAGTAAAATATTGTCTATTTTATTAAGAAAAATCAGAAAATCAAAAAAAAAAAAAAATCATGTGTTTTCAAATTTTCAGTTTGTTTATAGCAGTCTACATAGTGACTTATGACTTGTGCCTCAAGGCAATGACAAACTACAGGTGTACACTGTACCGTATATCTGGTGTGCACCAATCGTGTTTGTAGCTCAGCAATTTTTTTTTCAGTCTGACATTCCGGCTCCTAAACATGTTTTAGCCATCACCCCTCTTCCAGTGTTCCCTAATCTTGTGATACCATGTTTGTGGAGTCATAGCGAGCAATTGCAGAAATCATTCTACGGCAATACACATTTACTGTGTAGTGTGATGCAAAATTAAAATGCTTCATGTGCAGAGAAGACACAAATAAGTCGAGAGAGTTATTTGACTCTTGGGTAATGCTTTCATTTTCATCTTGCACTCTTTTTGTCCCCGCCGAACGAGTTCGAGCAGGGGACTATGAAACGGGCTCCGTACGTGTGTGTGTCTGTGTGTCCGTGTGTCCGTGTGTCCGTGTGTCCGTCTGTCCGTCTGTCCGTGCGTCCGTGTGTGATCAAAATGTTCAAAATGCTACTCCTTTGCCATTTCTAACCCGATTTTGATTCTGTTTGCTTTATATGATAGCACTACATGGGAGCTTTGAAACTTCTAAACAGAATTTCAGTTGTGACCTTTGACCTTGACCTTTGACCTATATTGTACATTTTGCTTCAAAATGCTACTCCTTCGCCATTTCTAACCCGATTTTGATTCCGTTTGCTTTATATGATGGCACTAGGTGAGGGCTTCAAAACTTCTACACAGAATTTTGACCTTTGACTTCTTTGACCTTTGACCTTGATTTTTGACCTATATTGTACATTGCCTACAAAATGCTACTCCTTCACCATTTCTAACCCGATTTCGATTCCGTTTGCTTTATGTGATGGCACTAGGTGAGGGCTTCAAAACTTCTACACAGAATTTTGACCTTTGACTTCTTTGACCTTTGACCTTGATTTTTGACCTATATTTTACATTTTGCTACAAAATGCTACTCCTTCGCCATTTGTTACCCGATTTAAATTCCGTTTGCTTTAAGTGATGGCACTAAGTGAGGGCTTCAAAACTTCTACACAGAATTTTGACCTTTGACTTCTTTGACCTTTGACCTTGATTTTTGACCTGTATTGTACATTTTGCTACCAAATGCTACTCCTTCGCCATTTCTAACCCGATTTCGATTTCGTTTGCTTTATGTGATGGCACTAGGTGAGGGCTTCAAAACTTCTACACAGAATTTTGACCTTTGACTTCTTTGACCTTTGACCTTGATTTTTTTTACCTATATTGTACATTGGCTACAAAATGCTACTCCTTCGCCATTTCTAACCCGGTTTCGATTTCGTTTGCTTTATGTGATGGCACTAGGTGAGGGCTTCAAAACTTCTACATAGACTTTTGACCCTTGACTTCTTTCACCTTTGACCTTGATCTTTTTACCTATATTGTACATTTTGCTACTAAATGCTACTTCCGGCGGGGACATATTTTACGCACCGCGTAATTTCTACTTTTCCTTGTTTTTGTGTGCATGTGTGTTATTGCAAGATCTCAATATGTATTGTACTATTATTAGATAACACATATTTCTCTCCATTTTTGTGTCATTTTTGCATAGTGCTGTGATTTTGGTATGCTTTGAGAAGAAAACCGAATGACAGTTCTTGTTTTGCAGACGGTGGCATATTTGAACTGTACCGTAGATGATTGCTGTCCACTTCATGGCATATATCCATAATAGCTATCCACTGAGATTGCATTATTGTATAATACATTGTACCTGCAGACAAATTTGTACACAGTTGTAAGATTTTTGTAAAGTATGCATACAATTGTACAAACAGTGATTCCATTGTACATGTAAGTGTGCATTTATGTGTTTCCATTCAATGGGTGGTAGACACATGACACTTCGGAAATTGTATTCAACAGCACTAATCATTAGAGCATCAGTGTACAGTATGTTAAAGGTGAACAGATCAGCACTCACGTATCTGAGAACATTGTCAGTGACACAGTATTGTCAGAGTATGTCAATACGTTGTACATGGTGAGGACTCATTATACCCCCACTCTTTCCGTTGCATTATCAGTTTCTGCCGCCAATGAATACGCCAACCAGCGTTTGGATATGCTGCAGGAAAAGGCACCCATAATCAATGACAGTCCGGACAAGGTAAGCTCATGAATATCAATTGTTTATGCATGTCTCTGGTCTAAAAGGCCATCCTCTTTCATATTAAAACAGTTGTTTTCTGTTTTCTGCATGGTAAAGACTGTATGAGATTCTGCTGATCATTTGGAATGAATTGATATATTGTGTAATTCGGAGTAAATGTACATTGTAATAATGCCTATTTTGTACTACTTACACCTCGTAGATAAAGGCAGTCATGTGATTTCTTGAATGTAAAATCCATGATAAATAACATTTGTTGTCCCCGCCGAACGAGTTCGAGCAGGGGACTATGAAACGGGCTCCGTACGTGTGTGTGTCCGTGTGTCCGTCCGTCCGTGTGTCCGTCCGTCCGTCCGTGTGTCCGTGTGTGCGTCCGTGTGTGATCAAAATCTTCAATTTGCTACTTCTCTGTCATTTATGAGCCAATTTTGATTCTGTTTGCTTTATATGATAGCACTACATGGGAGCTTTGAAACTTCTACACAGAATTTCAGTCGTGACCTTTGACCTTGACCTTTGACCTATATTGTACATTTTGCTACAAAATGCTACTCCTTCGCCATTTCTAACCCGATTTCGATTCTGTTTGCTTTATGTGATGGCACTAGGTGAGGGCTTCAAAACTTCAACACAGAATTTTGACCTTTGACTTCTTTGACCTTTGACCTTGATTTTTGACCTGTATTGTACATTTTGCTACAAAATGCTACTCCTTCGCCATTTCTAACCCGATTTCGATTCCGTTTGCTTTATGTGATGGCACTAGGTGAGGGCTTCAAAACTTCTACACAGAATTTTGACCTTTGACTTCTTTGACCTTTGACCTTGATTTTTTGACCTATATTGTACATTTTGCTACAAAATGCTACTCCTTCGCCATTTCTAACCCGATTTCGATTCCGTTTGCTTTATGTGATGGCACTAGGTGAGGGCTTCAAAACTTCTACACAGAATTTTGACCTTTGACTTCTTTGACCTTTGACCTTGATTTTTGACCTATATTGTACATTTTGCTACGAAATGCTACTCCTTCACCATTTTTAACCCGATTTCGATTCCGTTTGCTTTATATGATGGCACTAGTTGAGGGCTTCAAAACTTCTACACAGAATTTTGACCTTTGACTTCTTTGACCTTTGACCTTGATTTTTGACCTATATTGTGCATTTTGCTACAGAATGCTACTCCTTCGCCATTTCTAACCCGATTTCGATTCCGTTTGCTTTATGTGATAGCACTAGGTGAGGGCTTCAAAACTTCTACACAGAATTTTGACCTTTGTCTTCTTTGACCTTTGACCTTGATTTTTGACCTATATTGTACATTGGCTACAAAATGCTACTCCTTCGCCATTTCTAACCCAATTTTGATTCCATTTGCTTTATGTGATGGCACTAGGTGAGGGCTTCAAAATTTCTACACAGAATTTTGACCTTTGACTTCTTTGACCTTTGACCTTGATTTTTTACCTATATTGCACATTTTGTTACAAAATGCTACTTCCGGCGGGGACATATGTTACGCACCGCGTAATTTCTACTTTTCCTTGTTTATTATTAGGATATGAAGATCGAAGATCTGTGGGTGTATTCAATTCATGAAAATCACATGAAGAATACACTGTAGCTAATTGTTGGATGTTGGAAGTGATAATATATATATATATATTTTTAAAGAGACTATGGGGTGTTTAGGGGTGTTCCGAGATAATACAGATGTGTTAATGCATTGGTAGTATATCTTGTAGTTTGCAATATTTTGGTAGTGTATTAAAGTGTTTGGCAAGATTACATGTACAGGTGGGATTAACCTGTTTGCACTGAATTGTTACCCGTGTTTCCAATTTCCTGTGGTATGCATACCCCTCTCCTGACCCCCTGGTCCCTCCTCTTCTCTCTCCTGATCCCACTCAGGTCCTCGCCTCCATTCAGGATGGCACCAAGAGGGTGCTGGACAACACCAAGACTGCTGGGGCAGAGCAGATCAACAAGGTTCTGCTGACCAGGCTTGGCAAGGCAGTGACCCAGGGGGTGAACACTGCCATCACGCTCTCCGAGTTTGCCGTGGACTACTACCTGCCTCAGGAAGAGGGCAGTAAGTACACTGTATCTCGTAACCTGCCCTAGAAAGATAACCTTGACCTGTCGGGATAAATCCCTTATCACTGGTGAGCAGATATAGAAAATGAAAGAACTACAGTACGCGCAATAAGAAACGCCTCCGTCAATTTCGTTTTCCAACGAAAGTTCGTTATCGATCCAGTAGCAACGAAATCTGGACGAAATTTGGACGAACTTTCGTTATCGATCCAGTAGCAACGATTCTGACGCTTTGTGGACGCTTTGTGGACGCATTTCACGCACGACCGCCCGCTCAATTCCGTTCGGCAAATGCGTTGCTCGTTCGGAAAATGCGTGTTCGGAGCTCGGCAGTTTCGTCCAAATTTCGTTAGAAGCGTCCGTGATCCAAGGCGCACATGGAATACACACGTGTGTGTAGTACAGTGGCCACATCCACTAGCCAGCCGGCAAGAATCACACTGCAAGACTCAGCAAGTAGCACAGCGGTCGGAATGAGAACTGTAGACAGGCGTGGAATTCACCTGATACACATGATAATATTAAAATGGTAACATGTATACATATATCGATGCCGTTTTCATTGAAGCAATTTGTAAAAGTTTTAGTTTCCCTTACCCTAACTGTAAGTACGGTACCGTTATCACTGCATTTAGTAAGTCACCTGATACATCACATTTCATGCTGCTGGCTGCATGTAACCGTATTAACCAGGGAAAGTGCACGTGGTGGGAAAGGCGAGTGCGCCGTGTGTGCGTCGCCATTGCTATGGCATGACTCGCTCGCCTGAACCACGTTCTGTGGGCTGAACCAGGCAGGTGAGACTGGCTGAACGAAACAGAGATATGTACGATGTACTAGTACGAGTAGTTCACGTGGTGTTTTGTTTTGTTTTGTTTGTTTTTTTTACAAGCAGAAAATAAACAACTGTTGATCATGAAATAGACTAAATTACCAATCAGAGATCATTCGGGTTCATAGTATTTAAGAGAAATCACGCAATTTTGGCGAGCGGGAACCCACAGGAACCTTATCGTAGAATGCCGACCAAAAAGAAAATGGTTTCACTAAAATTGCGCGTACGTAAAATCCATTTGAGTATTAGAAAGAAAATTAACCCCCCAAAAGAGGAAAAAAGAAATTAGAAGGATTTGTTCGCCGTTATTTGGTCATTAAATATATTTTCTTTCTTCAGCAATTGCGCGTTACATTGCCCGTTTTTTTATTGAATCAGAAAAGCAAAAAAAAAATATTTAAAACAAGACAATAAGTTTAATTCTTAGTTTCATATCGTTTATTTCTTTATTGGACAGAGATAATTCAGACGGTACGTGGAATTTTCAAAGCGACTAATTCTGACTGATTCTTAGTTTGACTAAGCTCTTTCTTTCTTTCTTTCTTTCTTTCTTTCTTTTTTTTTTGGGGGGGGGGGGGTGAGGGTCATGTTCGTTGTACCCATGCACCCATAAGGTTCGTTAGTACGAAAATGAAACGTTCAGATACACGCGACTTCCCTACACGAAATATAGATGTTCGTAAATGTGATAGTCAAATTATATTATGATTCATAATCCGAAAATGTACGAATGTTTGTGATTGGGTAGGTGCGTTATTGTCGGATAAGCAAACCTTCGTAGTACTGTAGTATCGAGCCTTTTGTATTCACGGATAAACGAACTTCTGGAATAATGAATTCTATATTAGAGCAAGACAATAAGTTTAATTCTTATATACTTGTAGTATGACATCGTTTATTTCCTAGTTGTGAAGCGGGAAGCGAGAGATAATTCTGAAAAGAAGTATAATATACAGACGGAACGTGAAATATTCAAAGCAGCTAAATGAGATTAAATCTTAAGTTGTTTATTTGTTTGTTAGCTTTCTTGTTTGTTGTTATGCTCAAGTGTTGGTGTAATACATTTTTTTTTTTTTTTTAGGGGGGAGGCATTTTTGTAGTACCCACGTAAAGTTCGCTGATGCGAAACTGATAAAATGTTCCGTAACACGCAAATTCCCTACACCTTGCAGACGTTCGTACCTAGTGTGAAAATAAAATCTATTATTATTTTTTTTGTCATTGTTCGATTAGCAAACCTTCGGAGTGTCAATCCTTTCGTTTTCGGATAAACGAACTTCCTTTACTCACAACACCACTTTCAGAGTAACAAACTAGTCATTATTTTATTCGGGCATTGGGAATAGTTCAGGAAAGAAATATAGAAGGGAGGAAAATCATTAAGGCAAGAATTACGTTGGATTCTTATAGTTTGAAATAATTTATTCATTTCCTTGGTGTTCATTATTCCTAAAAAGAAAACGGGTGCGCTATTCCGATGGTTACGGCGTTATTTCGAATCCGAAACACGCATATTCCTTGTGCCTATCCATGTTTGTTGATTCGAAAATGTAATCATGCTGCGGGTAATTGCTATAGGGCCATATATTGTTTTATTTCTGTCTTTTGTTATATTATTATTATTATTATTATTATTATTATCATTATTATCGTCTTTCACTATTATTAACCAATAATTTGATTAACGAGCATTTTGTGGGCTGTTTTTTTTTTGGGGGGGGGGGCATTGTCCGATTAGCAAACTTTCGGAGTGTCAATCCTTTCGTTTTCGGATGAACGAACTTCCTTACCTCAGAAGAAGAAATCAGAGTAACAAACTAGTCATTATTTTATTCGGGCATTGGGAATACTAGTAGTTCAGGAAAGAAATATAGAAGGGAGGAATCCCAAACACGCATATTCCGTGTGCCTACTCATGTTTGTTGATATGCTGCGGCTAAGGGCCTATAATATTGGAGGTCGTTTCTCATACCTCTCGTTTGGTATACGATTTCTTTCGTTTCATATCACTTAATTTGTTCCCTTTATATTCTGAAATATTTAAAGGTAATTCTTTCAATTGCCTCGCACTGTGTACATATGCATTTTAGTCACGGCGATTTCCCGCTTTGCTGCAGTATTTCGAAGGGTGTTTGATCCCAGCCGCTTCGGTGTGCTCTGTGGTAATGTTTATGTAGTTGTCGGGGAGGTTGTTGATACTTTGTTTGTTGTCATTTATTTTCGTACAGGCAGGGGCGGATCCAGGAATTCTGTAATATTTCTGGTGCCACTTCCGGGTTTCACTTCTTTTTTTTTTCTTTTCTTTTCTTTTAACGATAAATAAAGGGGGCGTGCGCCTCATGCGCCCCCTCTGGATCTGCCACTGCTACGTGTTTATCTCGAGTGATGGTGATCGTTTTTCTAAATGTTTATAAGAAAAGGACAAAATTATCGGAGTGATGCCTGATGATGGTGATGATAATCAACGATGCTGATGTAAAAGACGGCTTGCTGTGGATGCTGAGCGTACGTGCCCTTCGTTTATTTAAATGAGTTTTCCCTCTTTTACTCTTCTTTCCCCTCCCAAGAATGATAAAAAAGAAAATACCTACACCTCACAACAAAAGGAACCACGTGTGAACAACCATCATCAAGTTCAACCTAAATGTTCATTATTAGCAAAGAATAAGGGGGAAACACAAGTGACGGAAAATAATAGAAGCGACGAGATTGTCTTCTTGTATAATGCGGTCTCTTGGGATTGGAAAAACCCCACCCTCTCCCTTTGTGGAAATTTCCACAAAACCAGGTGCGTGCCAGACCCCAGGTGCCAGACGAAAGAATGCGCGCACTGGTCTAATATCGATCGAAGAACTCGCTGGTGAGTTGAGTTAAAGGAATCATTGCAAAGATGTTCTGATTCTTTCGCCTTTCTTTAGGCGCATACATCGAACCGTCGATTATTGTGTACTTGATCTAAGTACAATGCATTTATATGTTCCCGAACTGTTAAAAGGAATTGATTAATCACTCAAAAATGCAATCACAGAAATATATGAAATGTCTCATATGCCTAGACAAATTCACTGCGATGTCCTATGTGATGCAGCCACCACCCGATTAAACAGCAAAATCATGACAATTAATTTCACGCTCATCAAAACTGCCTATTACTTTTCATTATATGAATTTTGGTTATCAACACTCGTTCGTGGATTTGTTTGTTTGCATGTTTTGTGTGTATTATTCCTCGATCCTGAAAGACGTAATAATCATTCGCATCGAACGTAAACTGTTTACCGTAACTAAGCCTATGGCGCATTCGATCCATTAAACTTGCAGTAGCACATGGTGCATTCCTTTGAACCACGTGTTTCCCATATCGGCACATCCATCCAAACACATTAGCGATCATCGTTATGGCGAACTTTCCGATTACAGTCAGGGGAGAAGAAATCGTAATACTGTACATGTACTTACGAAAGTGATTATGCTTAAGATCAAATAAAATGAAGAAGCTTGAAAACAACTTGGCAACACTCAATCAAGTTTTGCATTCTGTCACACAAATGCTCTCTTGAGAAAATGAAAGCATTCCCCCTCCCATGCTAGATAATGAAGTTTTCATTACTACAGCCCAGCAAGTTTTGGGAGTGTACATGAATGTTTTTAGGATAGAGTCAAAAGGGACCTAAGCTTTCGATCATAGCAGAATCTTCGTCAGAAGCAAAATGGCAAATAGGCAGAAAAAGCAACCACATACATGTAAAGCGACTTCACACAACAAGAACAGTCAGGAACAGGCAAGGGACACGAAACAAAGAAAACAAAAGGAGAGGGTAGGATGTCATGGGCAAGGAGCCCAACAGGTAAAGGGAGGGGGATTAGAGCAGGAGGATGGACAGACAAAAGGCAGGGGAAGGTTAGTAATAGTCGTGAGGGCCAGGGGGCAACCATTGAAGGAAAAGGATGAATATGGAGGCAACATCAAACAAGATAAGGAACAACAGAGAGATAAAGAAAGGTATAAAGAGTGAAATAGCAACAGCAAAGGGGGGGGGGGGGTGAGCAAACAGCAAGCCCTAGAAAGGATCTGCACAAGTACCAAGAGGAGGCAACGAAATGAAAGTGAGAGTCAATCAACAAATGCAATTAACCATATCAAAGTATGGTAATAATAATACAGCAATAATGATGATATTGACAAAACAAACTAGAATAATAATCATTAAAGCACATAAAAAAAGGGGGACACAAAGTCCATGGGAGAGAAAACGTATACTTGCAAAGCAAGTATCAATAGGCAAATTAAATACGTTTCACAGAGCTGGTTCATATGAAATCACCTTTGATTTATGATTTTACAAACAAGAATTTTCATCGCTTACCTATTTCTTTTATTACTTTAGTAATGTCATGATATTTCATGATGGTATGTGTTCTGTCTTTACATGGCAAGATAGGGTTTTTCTTTTCCATCCAGGGTCAAAGAAGAAAGTGATAGAAAGATAATTGAAAGGATAGAATGAAACACCTACTCAGCAGGCTCTTGATATAACACAAAAGCAATTCATCAGAAATGCAGTACAGTTCTAAATAATTTATCAGTGGAAAAATGAGCAAAGAAAATGGGATTTCGAGTTAAAAAGGAGTAGGAACATGAGGATCAGGCGTGATCCTCTATCTACGAGGTACATCGACCACCTATCTCATCGCAATTGACAGACTTGGGCTTGATGTGCAAACATATTGTCTAACTTCTGGTTGAGTTTCTTCAGAGACATAAATTTTTGTAGCAGTAAACCAGAGTGAAAAAGGCAAAAGGATACAATTAAATGAAAAAATAAAATGCAGGTCTCTAGACCACTCCAGTGCACGATCGAGCGAGCCAACACTAAAACCGCCCCCAGGGCCAGGCCATGTCGTCAGTGTCACTCTCGTCTTACAGGCCTACATTGTACATGTGTAGGCTACTCGTTTCGTACTCGTCATCGCCAACGTCATGATGGTCGGTCACACGAAATAAATTGCATCATCAAAAGAGCTCGTATATCAACACCACTAGATAGTAGAATCATTATTATTATCACTATCATTCCAGTCAATCTCATCCACCGCGAAACCCTCAAAATCCCTCTCAAAACAAACCTGTAAACGATTCAGACATCGCAGACCTAGCTACACATCTGGCACACAAAAATGAAATGGAGGTGGAAAACTACGATGAATACACAAAAACTATCGACGATGGCATTTTACCGTAGCAGAAAATACACAGAGTATCTTGCACCGGAAAAAAAAAATGGATGTGGAAAACTACGATGAGGAAAACTAGGTGAAAACCCGATGCGTGAAGACGAACGATGAAGACACTTTACGGTAAAAATACTTACACGGAAACAAACGAGTGGGTACGATGTCCTCGCACACACGAAGATAATCGACAAATCGTTCAATCGAAAAACTCAACAAACACTCGAACAAAAACTCACCCCAAATTGTTGCAAACAGGGTAATCACTTAATAAAAATGAGAAAACTAAACTCTCAGAAGTATGATTGTACTCTGAAAAGAAAGGGATACAATGATACGAAAGCAAAAGAGAGAAAATGAGAGAAATGGACGGGAAACCTAGACAACTTCAACGAAGGGAGAGCTAGCGATTCGAGCTAACTTTGTATACACTGTAGCTGTGTGTGTGATGTGTACAGAGGGTTGAAAGCGTTGAAAGGGTTGAAAGCGTAGAAAGCGTTGAAAGCGTCCACAGCTTCGGAAAAGCGTTCGGGGATTTCGTTGAATTCGTTGAATTCGTCCAAAATCCGTCCATGAAGTCTGGACGCAAAAAGCGTTGAAAACGTCCCCGACGAAATCAACAACGAAAAAAGCGTTGGGACGAAATTTGGACGCACTTTCGTCGGGCGTTTTCTATTGCGCGTACTGTACACGTACATCCGTAGGCTAGATGGGTTTAAAAGTCAAGAGGCATTGTGAAGAGAAACCATGCAGTGCTTGGATCAATAATGTCCAACTGTGGAAATTGGTGATACCCTGTAAATATGTCAACATATTAACTAACAGAGAAAAGAAAGGAAACAAACTGAGGCCATGTTAACTTTGCTTGTCATTGCCTTCTCTCTTTTTTTTTTCTTTCTTTTAACGAAGCGATTGAAAATTGAAATTGTGTTTTGTTTCTAATATAACTGATATCACCTGGCTTGAATGTGCTTTGCCCATGAAATTTGGTTATACATGACACTTAAGAATATTGTTAATGACAGTTTGTGGTGTGACTTTGTATCTCCCTCCATGTCCTAGCAATGTACAACTGTGTACATCTACATGTATAGTAGTCGACTGCCTTTTGCTGTTTCGTGATGTGAAAGTCATATACAGTAAATGCAAAACTTGCTGGCACCCATCGCATTTTCACTTCCCCTTTCCAATTTGCAAGTCATACTACCCTCTTAGATTAAGTATAGTTCCATGCTGCATCAATGGAATGGTAATAAAGTGTACTGCATGGAAGGAGAGCTGGGGATTTCATTTGAAACTACATGATACAAGCATTATTATATGTCTTGAAAGATGAACAGATTAGCCTCTTATATACCCAGGTACTGTTAGATGCAATTTGTTTACTGTGCTAAGCCTTTTCTTCAGACTTCAATAATCCTTCCAAACTGGACCAAGTAATACAGTTAGTTAGCCCACTGTGCATTTCTAACCTGTAATTGTCTGTTTTGTGTCGCAGAATACCTTTAAATTTAGAGATTTGGTATTTGGTTGAGTTCTGTTCAGCGGCACATATTTTTCAAAGTCACTACATTACCTCCGCGAGAACAAGAACATTTTCAACTGTGCCTTGTTGGATCAGTGCCGATTCTATCCTGTCATATGTCCTCACTCTAGATGCTTCTGAGAAGGCACAAACTGATGAAGCTGTGCAGTGTGATGGGGACAAGCCCTTGGAGGCCACCTTCAGCCAGGCCTCGCGTGTCACCAACAAGGTCCGCCGCCGCATCGTCAACAGGGCCATGAGGAACATCAGCTCTGCCCAGAAGCGCAGCAAGGAGACCCTAGACAAGCTGCATGTTGCTGTTGACCTGGTGAGTAGCTGTCGCCTGCAGCGTCCAAAGCAAAAGATTCAATTGTAAAATGTTTGTGGAGGATATGCGATCTTGCTTCACATATCCCAAAAGGTCATGTAGGTCAATTTTCCAATAAACCTTAAAGTATACTCTATCAGCTATTATTGGAAGTGAGGGACACTCGGTTGTTACAACCATCATATGCTTTAATCTGTGAACCTTTTTTTATGTCCGCTTGTATTGTACATGTATGTTGAATTGCCAAATAAATAATAATAATAATGATAATAATAATTAACCTGCTCCATCCAAACTTCATTGGCAGGTATGCATCTAGATGATTTAAATTGGTACACTTGTAAATAAGCTTACTAGCACTGTTCTCAAAAGGTATCTAAGTTTGAACTTAACATTGCATGATTAAGGGAGGAAAGAACAATCAAGTAATATGAACAAATAATCTTTGTGTGAATACAGGGGTCAAATATGTTTTCATCATCACATTCCAGCTGTAGGACAGATGTCTCAATATGGGAGGTGGGTGTTCCTGCACTAGAAATGATTCAGCAGTAATCTACAATGTATAGTTGGATTAACCATGGTCACGTTCATCTGTAGTAAGGAGATAAGTTGGCTTCATTATTGTTGTGTGTTCCTCTGTCACTGTCAACCCACCACAGATGGAGTACACAAAGCAGCACATGATCCAGCCAGCCAGCCAGGCCGTCCAGGTGCGCATCGAGACTACGCAGCATACCCTCTGGAAGACCTGGGATGAGTGGACACTGGAGGAGGGAGAGGAGAAAGGGACAGCCACTGACGAAGTTGAAGCCACCGTAAGACCTTGACCAGCTGACCAGGCACTAGCTGCCAAAAATGAATATAATTTCTTTTTGTCATTCCTCTCTTTGTTTTTTAATATTCAAAATTGCAATGGTCAGTTTAAACCAGGCTTGCATATCACCATGCAAGTTTCTGTACATCACAAAGAGAATTGTTAGCAATTCCTGTTGAAAGAAAACCCACACACACAAAGAGTTGTGTAGCAAGACAAACAAAAAGAAACGGAGTGTATTTGAGAACTTACATGATGTGTTCTTGACCGAATGAGCATGAAATGTGTGAGTAGTGGAGTGAATCATCTTGTAACATTGTTGAGAAGAAGATGCAAAAACACAACTTCAGCTTAGTAGGGTTTTTGATATTACAATGATGGTGCAAACATTTGGATTATAGTAGGAAGTAATAAAAAAAAATCATTTCAACTACTTTATGAAGGGCATGCATTAAATGGAGAGACCAACTTTTCTCATGAAATTTGTTTCATTCCTTTGTTGCAAAACAAGTGAAAATGTGTCTATACATCAGTCTGTAAAATTAGAATGTCATAAATCCCAAACTTAGTAGCTCTATTTAACGCGTTGAAGACGAGTCTCGAGAATACTCGAGCAGGTGTTTATGAGAAATGTGTGTTATAGCAAAATCAGTTGGTCCTTACGGGGTTAAACGGATTGGGATAAACTTGCTGAGGAGTAATATGTTCTTACATCAAATGGCAGCAAGAAGTAATATTTTACCTAGTCAGCTGAGAGTGTGGCTGCTGCATTCAGTGCAGCTTCAAACTAAGAACTTGAATCTAACAGGATGAAGAATCTCCCCATTTTAAACACTTTGTTATCTGCACAAACTTGCAAATGTAGCCAAAGTGCACCATGTGTCTCCTTCAAGCATGGTTCTTGCCTGTACTTTAAAACCAGAAATTTCCGCATGCTTTTGCGAATTTAGCGAAAATCCAAGATCTGCGAAAGTAAGATCTGCATGAAAGGTTTTGTCTCCACAATGCTATGAATGCCAGTGGCAGTTCGCAAAATTTTCATGCTGCAAAGAAGGATGCGGCTCCAATTTGTGAACGTTTCTGGTTTTTACAGTATATTTGGTCCTAATCCTGTGCCTCTCCTACTTCTTTGCTGCTGCACAGAATGGTGAACAGAAGACTCTCGCCATCGCCCGCAGCCTTGCCAGTCGCCTCAAAGTCTTGAGCGGCAACATCGCCGGATGTGTCCGCCTCCTCCCGCAGAGCCTAGCAACCAAGGTGGAAGAGGGGCGCGACCTGGCAGAAGCCCTTTACAATTCCCTGGAAGAGGTAGGTTGCTAGAGATCAACTGGTATTTGAATTCCTCATCAATGCTTCATCATTGTAAGGAATATCCTTCATTGCCCCCACCCCCCCCCCCCAAAAAAAAAGTAGCGAGAATAGCACTAAATGCAGACGTATCTCTTCCTCTAGAGAGAAATGCCGTTCATGTCTTCTCTAAGAGCATGGTATATTAACCCTAACTAGGCCGGGCTATTTAGGTACTTGATAGAGCCGGGGGGGGGGGGGCTCCCAGGCCCCCCTCCAGATCTCGGCCGTAGACTGCGCGATCGCAACGAAAATTGGCACACACATTGCCTATGATGTAATCTAAAATACCATGAAGTTAATTTGTCAAAAAAATCATCATTTATGCTAAATTATGCTAATTTATGCATGATGATGCATAAAATCAGACTATTTGGTATAAATCACACAAAAAAAGCTCAAAACAGGCACATTTTTTGTGTAAATATTCTTTTTAGTGTCCTTAGCAAATGTGATTTAAAAAAATTGTGATATCAGAAAAAATTCTTAATTATTTTATTGTTTTTTTGAATTTCTTATGTATTTCATTGTTTTTTCGACTTTATGTTTTTCATTGTTTTTCCGATGAAATTTGTCCGCGACATCGCTCCGAACAAGAAAATATGTTATTCATTGATTTTAATCAATAAAACACCAAAATAATCATGCTTTTATGAAATTTGCCAGTAAGCACAGTGTGCATTGAAATTGTACACGAATTAACGTTTTCAAGCAATTTTTGGTCTGACATGCATGTACATATTTATGCGTAACTTCGGAACCGCGTGCCCGGGTGTCGCAAATTTGGTGTCAAAAGATGCGGGAGACTCGAAAGAAAAAAGTCATGAAACGTCGCGGTGATAGCTTTTTGCGATTGCGATACATCGCGCAGAACGTCGAGGGGGAGAGGCCCCCCGGCCTAGTTAGGGTTAAAGGTAGTTAATGAATCAAGACTACTTGGCTCAGTCAGTAGCGCGTCTGCCTCCGACCCAAGCGACCCGGGTTGAAACCCGAGTCTGGACTGAGCAACGTTGTGTGTACATGTAATCATACCATCCCCTCCAGCAAGAGGCAAAACACTCTGTCCCTGGGATAGGACATAAAATGGAGGTCCTATGTGCGAAAGAGTCACAACTCATGCACGTAAAAGATCCCGCTTCATTCATTCATTGCAAAGAGCAGGGTATTTAACCGGGTGAAGTGATCCTGCCTCACATCCAACTGGACCCCATGGAAGACCAACTAATCCATAGCTGAATATGGGCTATCCAGCCATCTTCTCAGATGGAAAATGAACAAACAAAGAGGTCAGCTGTCTTCCAGCGATGATGTGTGAAAAAAAGAAGAAATAAGAAACTAGAAAAACAATGATTTTCATGTAATTTTCTTTGCCTGTTTTGTAATATGAAGCATGTGGCTGGGACGACCAAATAGGTCAGGTGACACACTACAAGTGCATAACTCAGGAGAGCTCCTGGTACAATGGTGGTTGTTGGTACAATGATGGAAGATTCTTGTTTCAGGAACGTAGTGGCAAATGGACTCCTTAATTTAGAACCTTTGTAGATCCCATGGAAAAGGAAGGTCAACCACTTTACAGTAGCAATATGCAAATTCTATGTATTTGTAAGTACTTGCATCATCAGTCTTTTTGTTCAGCCCTCAAGAATATAATCAGATCCATGAGTAGTGTAGTGCAACAATGATTAAAGAAGATAAGACATGACACATTTATCTTGACTTTCAAATCAAACAAAATTTGTGATGGAGTATAACATTCAATGTACACTCATTCTTGTTTATCTTCATGATGTTCTTTGTGTATTATCAGTTCTTCTTTGAGATATTTTCTCTGTTCACTTGTTTCATACTATCCTGTGTTTACTTTTTGAGAAGAATGACATGACAAATTATTCAGCAAGAATGTAGGTGAGATTTATCAGTGTACATTGTTTTGATGATAATTCATATGGTCGTAATGCATAAAGAGCTGTTTCTGTTACGGAATAAGTAGCAAGCAATTGATGAAGTTGAGAGAGAGAGAGAGAGAGAAGACATCCATGAAGTATCACATGGCATGTCATACTTCTTTGCCCAGGTCCAGACTGTCCGTGAGCTCCCCTCCAATGTGGTCAGCTCGGCGAAACAACAGCTGAACAGACTGACCGACATCACCATGTCTCTGGCGGACTTCCTTGTGTCGTCGACTCCTCTCCAGTGGCTGGTAAGTCAAGACTAACTACATTTTAACATCACATTTCTTCTTTTCCTGCTGTTTTTCTTTCTGTACTTCCTTCTTTCTTTCTTTCTTTTTTTTTCTCTCTTTCTTTCTATTCTTTTTTTCTTTTTTTCTTTTTCTTTCTTTCTTTCTTCTTTCGTTCTTTCTTTCTTTCTTTCTTTCTTTCTTTCTTTCTTTCTTTTTATCTAGTATCCCTCATCTTCTTATATGTGATCATACTGTTTTTCATATGCATGCTTTTAGGATTTTCTTCTCATTTTATCTTCATTTTAGAAAAAAAGAGGAAATGGTAATTTTAAAATAGGAGGAAACACATTTAAACCCTTCATGCAAGCATTCTTTCAAACTAAAAAACACACAAGCAGAAGTTCTTAATCCCCTCCCCCCCCCCCCATTGAAAAAAGAAGGGTAAAAAACAGAACTCCCACCTCAAAACATTTTCAGTAGTTTCAGAAAACTTGTAGGCACAAGCAGTGTATAAATACATTCTTTCAAACTAAAAACACACAAGCAGAAGTTCTTACTCCCCCTCCACCAGAAAAAACAAAAGTTTTGTCAGTAAGTTTAGGAAAGTTTTAGCCACAAACAGTGTATAGATACATGTGTGTTGTTGTTTTTAGTATCTTTGTAAACATCAAATTGAGAAGATTTTAGGCTGTTCATTTCTCTTCAAATTGTCATCAGACAATGTTAGATATTATGGTCATCACAACAAATTATGCAGAAACTGGACATTACGAACACAGTAAGATACCCTACTCTAGTAATTGATTAGTAGATGTGCTGTGTAAGTTTAAACCAAACTGATATGAACCTTCTGTGGAGTCATTCACTTGTGATCATGTTTTGTGTTGAAGCTTTCACCATAGTGTTCTGATATTCTGTGGTTGAAACATTGTGTCCATAAAAGTGTCAATTGGGTGCATGTGGTACCACTTTATGTGTTGATGAAGCTTGTGCGGCAGCTAATTAGTACCAATTTCATGACCTTCATGCATCGCTGTACACCGTCATGAATCGAGTGCTTTATCTGGTGTAGGTCTCTTTCATGGCCGTATTCGAATGGGAGTTCCAGAGTTTTTGATCTGATGTTCTCCTGCTTGATGTGTGTTTGAACATTAACAAACACTTCATGTTGGATTATCTACTGGTATATTTTGGTGGGAAGGCGGCATGCTGTGATAACCTTGCTCCCTGTCTTCAGACTGACACTGCACTCAGGAGTTTGTTATATTTTGAAGGAAATGGCACTATTAGTGACATTCACACATGCCAATAAGATGGGTAATGATGACATGCTCTCACAGTCTTCTCTTTAAACAAAAAAACAAAACAAAATCAAAGCAAAACAGATTAGGAGGTGTATGACTTGTTAGTAGTCATGATGATAATACATTTATAAACATAGCATTAGAGATGTGTGGCAGGTAAAGCTGACCCTATTGTTGATAGGTATGTATTATGACTGTGAATGCAGAAAATCAAAAAGAAATATCGATCAAAGGAATCGTGAGAATACGTATGTAGTCATAACAAGCAGGCAAACATTGATGGTGCTTTGTAGGGCAGGTTGAATTTGTTTGCATTTTTCCACCGATGCTTTGACTAAAAAGCAAAGCAGATTATGGATAAGTGACCGACATTTTGTTTACCGACATTTTGTTTTTTCTTGTTGACAGACAAAATAAGTGGCCCTGTGAAAAATAGGCACACTCATCCCCTCCCCTCCCCCCCCCCCCCCATAGAACAAGGTTGACAAAGTATGAATGTCGCTTAAATGCACAAGTTTAGGTGATGGAGGCCTGTTCATTGCTATTAAATGTACAGTAGTGCGGCAGAGATGATAATAGCATACAAAATGGTAGATTTTGTGACGCAGACGTACAAATGTCTGAGCTACACGTAGTACTGCTTCATCATGTCATGTGAATACATGACTCATTTTGACACACTCATTCAGGTCAATGTCCTTACTTACACACACACACACACACACACACACACACACACACACACACACACACACACACACACACACAAAGGTTGCTGGACATGTTGTCTTGGTTTTCTTCTGGTGGCAAATTATCATGTATCTGGCATTGAAATGGTACAACTTGTGTAACTCACTGGGTAGTTTGAGGCAGTAATAACACAAGAGTGAGACCTGGTAGTGATTATGATTTCATCATACCTTCGCAAGGTCGAGCTCTCAATATTCATGTTTGTATGTCATTGTCTTTTCTCTCAACATTTTGTGCACTGCAAAGTGTAGAATTGTCTGTGATCACAAAATTGTCTCGAACTGACAGTTTTTTATTCTTTACACACTGCTATTTGCACAGTATCATTTTCACACTACACTTGTTGAGCAGAGTGCCAGAGTCTGTATTCGATCTTTCTAGCCTTGAGAAAGAGGCTGTCATGTTGCGATCAATTCTTGGTATCAGATGTAGAAGTAAAACATCATCACAGCTTATAATCGAACATTGAGAAAAAAAAAAAATCTGTCCGTGGGCCAATTTAGATAAGGATTTAGTTGATGCAGTGACAGTATGCAGAAGCATGCATACATTGTACAATGTATAATTCACCTTCCGAGTAGGTAAAATGGTTGATTGAATTGTGATTTTATATGATACCGGTACTCATATCTTTAGTCCCATTGATAACTGTTAAATCAGAAGATTAACACTTCCAATTCTGTAGCTCTTTTAAAGTTAGAAATGCCAGAAGAAAATATGGGGTTAAACAGAGAATACTTTGTAATTGTTGGCCAATGAAGTAAAACTTAAAAGACAAAATGCAAATTGGTGGGGGAGGGGGGGGGGGGGGGGGGATAGGGATAGAAATACAACTGTCTTTAAACACAGGCTTCCTTTTTCAATTTCGGTTGTGCTGTTCAACTGTACACATGATACTGTTCCAAAGTTCTGCATGAAGACATAAAGAAGCCATTCTTTGAATAATTTGCATAGTTACAGCATACTGATATTTGGAGTTAAAGACATTACATGTGTTCTGAAATTTTATCAAGCACTCTTTTCATCAGTTATTTTCTGATAACATCAGACTCGCTTGATTTTACTTGAAAAGAACACGTAAAGATAGTATTTTGTAATTTCCTTTACAAATGTGTACTAACAAGATACTTACTATTGACATTCGATGTCCTGACAAGTACCTCATACATAAAAAATGGTGTAGGGGATAGAAATCATATATATACATTCACAGTAACTTTGTGCAAAAAATATTAGTGCTGTAGGATGAATGTATACACAGCTATGCATGACAACTCTTTGACAAGGAATGAAACAGATTTAAGATGCAGAGAGAGATAAAGAGAGAGAGGGAGGCTGACCTTGTGAGTGCTGCATTGTATTCAAATTCTTGTTGTTGATATGAACTTGCAGATTGATAATTATTGGTGATAGTACAGGTGTTTTGTCTGTTACAGTGGTCTTATTTGAGTGACTGAGTCATTTGAGTCTCTGGGTTGCAGATTACATGATAAGCTTGCTGTAGATTTTTTATCATATGATGTGGCCTGAGCATCAGGTCACAAAGGTGTGCTTGCCGTGCGCTACGCATGAGATATATCTGGAAATTCTTGCCATGGGAATTGGTGCCCCACCCCTACCTTTTAAAGTGGATGGTATCTCTAGCGACAGCCAGCCCCCGAATGAATCCTTGCCCTCATTCCTTTGTTTGCACAATGCCCAGGTACCAAGCAGCGCGAGGACATACTTGGCCTCTTACAAGTCTACATCGAATGGGCATGTCGCTGAAATACAGACCCCATCACCCTTGCCATGCGGACAGGACCACAGCTATGCTAATAGCAAGCCTCCATCCCAATGACTAAGCAACCAGCAGCCATACTCAGGAACATTTAAAGGTCTTCCCATGGCTTTAGGCACCCTCATCACAGGGTATCAGCTTACAGAGAAACCAAACCAAAAACTGCATCCCAAGAGTTGCTCCCCAGTCACGAGGCACAGAAAAGTCGTCCGCCATCCGCTGGAAACGGGTGAAATCTGGAAGAGGGCAATGAACAAAGGACTCAGCTCTGGTTCCTTGAAATCCCTGCAACAGTCTGTATGCCCTTTTCTCCCAACCATTCACCTCAAGGCATCAGTACGTATAAGCATCAAGGTGCAAGAACACGAGGACACCCAGCAGCACTATCAGTTTGGTGTGAGCGCATCTTCACTGGTATACATCCCCCATCTCAATCAGCACTGCCATCCCACTACCATGGTCTGCAGGGCTACCCATGTATTAGCTGCTGACTGACCTCTCCTTGTCATGCTCTTCCCCCCCTCTTCTTCTGCTTCTTTTTTTTTTAATATAATCATTTCTGAAATTAATATTATGTTTGTTTTTGAGGCATTCAGTGCTACATTTATGCCGTCTGAACCTGGAATATCTTAGTACAAGTCACATTTTGAGGCAAATCAAAGATTTTATACATGCTGTAGCTTTGTTTTGTATTTGTCAGCATTCTTGTTTGGGTCAAATTTAAACTGCATTGTCTTTTGAGTGCATATTATGTGTTTGTATGTTTGTTCGGATGTCTTTGGTACCTGTGATTTTTCAGAGAAATTGTATGTTTCAAAGTTGTTGTTTTTTTACATGGTATATTGTACGTAGATGATGTAAACCTGATTTTTAAGGAAAATTTAAAGGCTTTGACAGAGTGTTCATGATAAAAGAAATCATAGTTGCTATTACATGCACAGATGTGGAAAATTTTGAACTGTTAACCAGAATATCATTTTAAAGCATGCATTTTGTGCAATTTTTGCAAGTGAATGGCCCTTACAGTACCAGTATGTGATGTTCCCAAGAGGGATAAAGTTTGCAGTGTTTGTACAACATAAACACTTTAATAAATAATGCTGCACAGTTTGTGTTTGTCTTCATACACAATTTGCTCAAGATTGTTTTGGTGATTTGGGATGTTGTAATATTCTATTACTGTCTGTTTATATTCTCTTGTATTGCTGTCATGTCAGTCCCATCATATTCTTGTCTTCTTGCTCTCCACACTTCTCAATTATGCATTGTGTATTATACATAGTGGACTATGCAAAGCATTTCATAATGTGAACAATGAAATATATTGATGATCTAAACAGTGACAATTTGCTTGTTTTATCAGGTTTCTCATTCTATCAGGCTACTGAAAAAAAAAAATTAAAGAGCTGGGACCTGCTAGATTACGTTTTTTCATAAAGGACTTTGTTACAATTACGTTGTATGTATATCCATCCTTAATTACAAGGTCCCACTGTACCTTTGTTATCTTTAAATAGTGGAATTGATGGATTTTGGTGTGTTCGCACATATTCTGCAATGTAGATTGGCGTTGATGTGTTATATTTCTTCAAAAGTTCTTGCACCAAGTATTGTATTTTAATCATCATTTCTCAAGTGCAGTACTTTGTTGAATCAGTAATGATCTGTAAAGATGTTTTGTGATATGGATTTTCATTGATGATTTCTTGACCGAATACTAACATTAATACCAAAGTGTAATATATTTTTGTGTTTAGATAAGTGTGCTCATATACAAAATGAAATAAACACTTGTTTCTTAGAGTTCCAACCTTTAAGTCATTATTTGCAAGGGAATGAGTCACAATATGAGAAAGGAAAAGTGTTTCACATGAGGTGGTTACTATTGAGAATGATTTTGTTTTGTCTTCCTTTTTATATGACGAGATAGCGCAATACATTTATCTTCAAACAAGATTTCGATTGCTGATATGCTTACACTCTGTATATGTACAATGTACTTACCAGTAATCTTTATGCTGCCATGTATGTATCAAAGACCTAGTGATAATAAAATTTCTGAAGTGCTGACATCTCCTGTGTTGTCATCTGTGCAAGAAGTGCAAGAATGTTGTGTGTCACAGGTCAAATCAGAGTGTGGGTGAAGCTGAGTGTGCAGTGAGCATTTCAGACTTTTGGCATTGGCTCTAAATAGCTAGCTGACAGTGTGCTGGTACATCAAATGTAACTATTGCAGGAATCTTAGACATTTGATTTGTCCCCAGTAGTGGAAGAAGGGAGGGGGACTTCTTTCCAATGCTGTCAAAGAGCTATGATAATTACAAGTATGTTTTTATGTATGTGTGTGTGTGTGTGTGTGTGTGTGTGTGTGTGCGCACGCACGTTTGTATTTCTTGTTTGTTTTGTTTGTTTTTTACAAGTACATGGCTTCTATCAAGGTAATATCAGTAGATTCAATTTCATTTCACCTCCTTTCCTTTTCTTTACCTCCATTTGCCGTGTGAAGCATATTGATACAAATATCTGACTAGAAAAAATATTGGTAAACATTTTCACTACTTAAACTCTTTGATGAAAACAAAGTAAAGTTTCAATATACTGTGGTGACTTTTTAAAGGAAAGTTTTTGTCAGTCCGAAATCTCTGTCCGTATTGACAGATATAAGTTTGATGACTTTTGCAGAATTTTACCACCAGGAAATAAACCTAGTTACTCTTTTTTCTTCACGATCTTGACAAAAGGGTCATTAATTAAGGGGATAAGTCGGGTAGAGTATTGCATTATGTAAAGGACAACATACAACATATCCTGCACAGTGATAGGGGAAGAACAGAGCACACCCATGCTTTGCAAACCCATGCTTTGTGTAAAAGATCAGAGCATGTGAAGAAAATCTAGCAAGATTTACAAAAGAAGCTTTGCTGTCCTGTAGATTTATAGGGTATTCAGCAGTAACAAGAAATTTGCAATCTTCCTCTATTAAAATCAAATGCTGAGAAATGATGTGGTCCCATTTGTGAATGTGTTCAGAGACTGCTACTGATTGGTGACTAAGGTGATTGATTGATATACAAAGGAGCTGAATAGATAAACAAGCACATGATAAAGGATTGGGAGGATTAAAACCATTTGAAGTGATGACAACTACAACAATTTTATAGCAAGAACTCTTCATGTGCCCTTGTGTACAGGGAAAGACTTGTAGCCCTCCCTGTCTATCAGTGTGTTTTACAGGCTGCAGTGGATAGTGATCTCTGAGTGAGAGAATAGAAAATGAGTAAGCATCCTTCATAGTTCTTGATTGGTAGGATTGACAGCCAGGATTGTTGCACATTTACTGTCATGGTGTGATTGAGACCGACTAATCTGTTATTACAGAAAAATGCAGATATTCACAGTTCCAGAAATGCTCCAAAATTTATTCATGGGAGTACACTGTATATTATGATCAAATACAGAGATGACAGATAGATGCAGGTACATGTACCAAATATATATTATTTGTGTTTGTGAGAAAAACAGAGCAGAAATGGCATTGACCTTGTGACTTACAAGGCTAACTCTTTTAATAGAATATTATGTGTATAATATGCAAACAGAAGTTTAGAATACATTGGTCATCCCACACATGTTTCATAATTATACACACACACACACACACACACACACACACACACAAGCACATGCACAGCAATCCAACACTTTTCAAAACGAGTCGTAAATGAAACCTAAAAGTGAACCATGACTGTCCACACCTTTACCAGTGGGAGTAGAAAGTGCCCAAATCAAAGACATCGCACTTTGTGAACATATTGTAAAACTGCTGACTAAATGAAATCTTATGTATACTGCATCAGTTCCTTACATCAGGGTTTTAAAAAAAAAAAAAAAACAGATGAGACACTGTACTGTATTAAGAAAGTCTGCCCAAAGCTGGAGGGAGGGACATGGGAGAAATATTTTCAGTAGCTGTTGGCATTATAAATAATCTTTCACAGCAGCATCAAACATGAAGATGTGCATTAAACCCACACACAGTGGTACAGCTAGAACTCTTACCCATCAAGTTCTTACATCAGTAGGCCAATGGATATACACATGCCCATAATGTCCATGATAGCACACTCACAGAGAACAATGTTAATCCCAGTCCAGCCCACCCCTCCCCCATTTTATTCAATTATACAACTTTGCTGCTTTTAGTTTGTGATAGAAAGCAATTGTATGGAATTAACCCCATTTTAATGCACAGTCCTCCTGCTTTGCCATATTTTGGGCTGTAATCATGAAAAATCCACAGTAGAAATTGATTTCCTCTTACTTCACCTCCACGAACATGTACTATTAAAGGTTTGTAGTTTTCTTTTCTTCTTTTTTTCTTCTTCTTTTTTTTTTGGGGGGGGGGGTAGTTTTGTTCTTTTTGTTTCTTTTTTTCTGGAAAAAATATGGCTAATATTGATGAATCATGGTAATGTTTCTTCAAAGTTCATTCAGAAAAGTTCATATAATATTATTATTTATTTGTACATGGATGTATGTTTTAACCGTATAATAGTGCATTTTACCCATTGTGCGTATGAGCAGTGTAATGAAGGGAGAATTGGCTGTTTTATAAGAATTTGTCTGTACTTTTGTTCTCGCCCACCAAAGGTCCCAGATGTGGACATCGACTCCATAGAATTTGACTACGTCATTGGGTCGGACGAAGGCGACTTTGACATCCGCAGTGACACCTCAAGCGACATCTAAATTTTGTGACTTCGCGGCAGATTGTGTGCGATGATGATGATTTTCCCTTGAGCAGATTTCGTAGGATTTTATGCAATGTTACACTCTGTGAATTTTGTTAGGCTCTTTCTGTGAATGTTTTTTTGTTCCTCCAGTAATGAAAAGCTCAAGTTTGCATGTATTTCAAGCAATCACGATTGTATGTGCACTTTCCTGTGAGAATGTCTCTGTTTAGCTCTTTTCACCTTACTGTTTTTCAGCCTGTTAGCACACTCGATGCATCTGTAGCCATCTAAGAAGTATGTGGGGAGCTATCTAATATCATTATTACATAACGGAACTCTAGTATTATAATGGAAGATTGCATTGTCAGAGCATAGCCTTGCCGAATATGGGAAGTCTTAACTGACAGGGAAATGTAGTTCGGTCTCCAAATCTACAAGGATGCTTTGCACAAATCCATCATGTAATTCCTTTGTGTGCCTCATTTATTTCCTGCCCATAGGTTTGTGTGTGAAATTTGTGCACATTTAACTCATTGGCACAGAATTAAAAGGTCTTTACTTTTAAGAGGGTACAAGGTTAAAGAAAGCAGAAACTTTCTCATGGCACATTGAGACTGTCACCTTGTCACTTACGATTATTCTGTAAAAGTTCTCACAGTCTTGGCACAAGACAGTTTATGTCGTACATGTAGACTGTTTTCAGATTTTCCAGTTAGATTTTGGTGATATGCTTACTTGATGCAGTATACTGCAGAGCAGATGATCACAACAGAGGCATTAAATTTTAATAGTTTCCAGAGCATGTTGCAAAGCCAGCTAAAGATGCGGAGTTCATATTCTGTGCATCACTAACTTTTTGTTACCTCTTGCACAAGGAATGTTCACCTGTAGTTTAAGTAGTTCAAGAGTAACTTTCAACAACTACTCTCCCATGGCTTATATCTGTATTTCCATGAAAAAGTTTGTGACATTCTATATGCTTGGAATGAGGTACAACTATACAATGTTTATGGAAAGGGGAAGATATATTGTACTACATGTATACTTGAATGCTTTGTTGATATATTTTGGCATTTGATTATGGTGATATTTCTAAACAGTCTTGCATGATGTTTGATGTGGATCAAAATGTTCCCGTGCACTGAAGGACAATAATAGCTAGTATAAAAGAAGAAATGGTGACTACGGTATAGTTGTCTGTTGCAGTCAAACTTAGACATTCCTCTGAATAAGAAAGGAAACATTGTTGTGCTAGATCGAATACTCTTCTTGCATATCCCATGTATGAAGTCAGCTTGATTTATATTTGATAATGATTGATATTGATAGTCCATTACTTTTGGGAAAATAAGTCAATATGATACACTTGCTAACCTGTTCAACAACAACAACAAATGATTTTATGTTATTGTCTTCATTTATTGCTTACTCAGCTTAAGGAACATGAATATGAACTAAAATAAACCTACATTATAAATTGGTATATTTATTAAAAACGTATAAATGCACATTGTGGGACTCATAGTTAACATGTGGTGGGATTCTGATCATACCTAGTTCTATAGATACTTTTTTAATAGTGGTGAAGGCGAGTGACCCTAATGTTATACATGATGGTGGTATATCGTATTCTGCCACATTGTGTTTAGACCTCTTGCGTTTACAGGCATTATTACTGACACATTCACAGTTTATAGAAGCCTACAGAATTTATTTGTGCTTATATGAAATATTAAGAGACAAGTGTATGTGTCTTTCTGTGATAGTGATACATTAGGTTTATTTTATGATTTATGATATATATATATACATTCTAGCAGAATTCATGTGAGATATTATTGTCTCAATAAAAGAAATACTGCAGTTAAGCAAACATGACTTCTGTCTTCTGTTCTTTTTTAAATAACTTTTAACCCCCGTTTTCTTGCTACTCTTTATGCTGCTTCTTTGCAATAATAGACAGCAATAGATATAAATTATGATAGGCCTATTCTTCCAAAGGGGAAGTGACATCGATGAAGTGTTTGATAAATTGATGCGCCAAACTGAGTCATAATAAGGTTAAGTTTTGTTTTGTTTGTGTGTGTATGTGTGTGCGCGCGCGTGCATGCACATCGATTATGTTGAAAAAATCCATACATTTAAATTAATTTGCTTCATGGAGATGGCGATGCAAGAACTGGTACAAAAGACATCACTGACAGGATGATAACAGAGAAAACAGGAAAATATGTCACAAAATGTGTAGGGGGGGGGGGGAGCAAAGAGATTACACTCTTATGAGTAACCCAAATGCGCCTGCTGAGACTGTGCATGTACATCCGCTATTAAACACGGCCACTCCTTGATTGAGCCTATACAATGTGCGTGTGGAAACTGACAGCTCCTACAAACATAATTGCTTCGTGTCGCAAGCTTAATTCCCAAGCACTTAGAGAAAGTGATACCACAGGAATTTGAGCAACCATTTTAGAATGAATTACACAGGCAAGATGTTGATGCATTGTCGACAGCTATTGGTAGATATATTCTTCCCCTAGATTCTTTCGCGTTACTTTCACATCAATAAAATCTTAAAACAGGTTGATTGCAATTACAGTATAATTATGGTTTATCTATGCTTTTATATCCTCACCCTATTATGGCTGCTCTTCCTTAATAAAGTGTCTTTCGGATTTTCGGTTTTGTTTCACTGATACAATCAAGTTCTCTTGTTCGTAGTCTAAAACATCTTGCAGAACTTGCGCAAAAGTCGAGACGTTTAAAGGGGAAGGCTATTCGTAGTAACTGATCAGTGGGAATCAGTGGAAATGCTGGGAGATGATTGTTCCAATCCTTATGGGATTCATTCAAGAGTTCATTGTATATCTATTGTTGTGTGAAAATGATTTGCTTCAGAACGGTCTCATATTCAAGTAATGTGCAGATTAATGCTCCGTCACTGACCAGGGACGCTAACCTGGAAGCATTAAACTGCACATTACTTGAATACGAGACCATTCTGAAGCAAATCATTTTCACACAACAATAGATATACAATGAACTCTTGAATGAATCCCATAAGGATTGGAACAATCATCTCCCAGCATTTCCACTGATTCCCACTGATCAGTTACTAGCCTTCCCCTTTAAAAATATGTTCCAAACACACTGAGCACGAACTGCGATGTCACACAGCCGTTAAAGGTCTTCTGCACCAATGAGTTTAAGGCATCCGGTAATGACTCGCCAGGCAGCATTTAAGGCTGGGCCGATTTTGTCAGCATGAACTTATCTGCAGTGGCGTATCTAGGGGGGGCAAGGGGGGCACGTGCCCCGGGCGCCACTCCTTGGGGGCGCAAAAAACGAAAAAAAAAAACGAAAAATAAAGAAGAAGAAAAAGAAAAAATCGAAGAAGAAGAAGAAGAAGAAGAAGAAGAAAAAAAAAAAACCCTCGCCCGGAAGGGGGGGGGGGCGGGCAGAAAACCAAATCAAACAAGATAAACACAAAACATGACGCGGACAAAATGACAATGTTTATTGTGTTCACACAAGAATTCCATGTTCTGTCAGCTAAAATACAAAAATTTTCGGCTCGCTCGCTGCGTTCGCTCGCCAAAATTTATATAAATAAAGAAGGTAAGAACAAAACGTGATGATGACGCGGACAAATTGACAATGTCTATGGTGTTCACACATGTCATTTCATATTTAGCAGGCAAAATGTTTCACGGAGCAGCGGCTGCAATTTCTTTCGTTCTGAAGCGATTGCCAATTGGATCAAAAGAATGCGCCAACGGTTTCGAACATACGGGGGGGGGGGGCGCAAAAAAAATCAAGCAAGATAAGAACAAAACGTAATGATGACGAGGAAATATGCAAATTTCGGCTCACTCGCTCGTACAATTTAGAGTATTTTTTTCAAGTCCACAGTTTGTTGGTATAAATCGTTATCTATAAGGCCGTCACTATATCTTGATTAGGATTGTAAGATTAGATAAGAAAAAATGACAAGAATTCAATGTTTTGTAAGCTGAAATACAACAATTTTCGGCTCGCTCGCTGCGCTCGCTCGCCAAAATTTATCAAAAAAAAAAAAAGAGATAAGAACAAAACGTGATGATGACGTGGAAATATACAAATTTCGGCTAACTCGCGCGTACTAATTTAGAGTACTTTTTAAATTCCTCATGCAGTTTGTTGGTATAAATCGTTATCTATAAGGCCGTCATCACTATATCTTGATTGGAATTGTAAGATTTGATTAGCAAAAAATGACAAGAATTCCATGTTGTGTAAGCTGAAATACCAAAATTTTCGGCTCGCTCGCTGCGCTCGCTCGCCAGAATTTATCAAAATTCATTACATTTAAATCACCCTCAAAAGACCCCTTTAAAGTGCTTGAAAAAGCATATCATGTGAACTTTGTTTAAAGTCCCTACCGGGATTGGGTTGGGGTTGAACACTTTTTCAGAAATTAGGGGCGCAATTTTCGCGCTTGCCCCGGGCGCCGTTTTCCCTTGATACGCCACAGCTTATCTGCACCAGACGGGAGAAGTATATTCAGCAGTTGAGAAACACGAGGTGAGAGCCGCAGAAAGAACAGTTTCGCAGCTACTCCTCACTTGGTCTTAAAGGGACATTCCAGACGATTTTCATAATTTCACATCATATAGTACATAAATCGACAACTCCTTGTATAGATTTGTGGGATTTATTGTGGTTCTTGAGCAGAGAAACAATACTTTGAAAAACCTTAAACAAATTACACTGAACAAGGATGATGACATAGGAGGTTCACATATTTCAGAAATGTAGCAGTGTAATTCCATTACAATACTGCTTGCTTGCGAGTTCACCTGTGTATAATCTATGCATGCCTTCTTCTTTTGTTCTGCTACCTTGAGCCCCAACTCATGCATTCTTATGGTGACTCTGCCATGTCATTATCCTTATATTCATTGCAATTTGTTCTACATTTTGAAAATATTCTTATTCTTCATCCCAATTATCACAAATTCTGAAACTCTGTCCTCGGTATAACTAATTTATAGTTGTTCAAAAGTAAAAATCTTAAAAATCATCCGGAGGTCTCCTTTAATTAAGCCAGTATGGTCCTTGTAGGTGAGGGACCTACTTAGACTGCCACCTAAACTTGTAAACAGATGGGCTTTGAGGAGTGTTAGAGCTGCTTCCCACGCCAAAGCACTATATCAAATGGGAGAGTCTTTCCATCGACATGTTGTGGTGGCTTCATCTTTGGGGTAAAACAGATAGGATTTGGACAGGACATCACTTATCCGATTATCTGACCATTAATCCAAAAAAGTCATTTTCACCAAATTTCAGATACGACGTCTTGTCGCCCCAGCGACGTTATGCATGTCTGATCTTTAGATAAAAAGCACACTGCTGAGTCTCGTCTGGGTTTGCTCTAAAGGTGGTTTGAGACGCAGTGTACACTGGTGTAGGGGTGAGGTTTTTCCAGAGCATAGCTGATAGAGTCCTCTACCTCTTCAAAAGAGTACAGGTTGTCAGCATGGAGGAAACTTTACCTGGATGGATGGGTGGGTCATTTGTGTAGATGTTTAACACCAGCGGTGAAAGATCATTGCCTTTTGGAAGACCATGTTTCGATCTGCTTCCTCCAGGGACTTTTCTTGCCGCCAACATTGACAAAATAACCTTCTATTTCCAGCAAGTTGCGGATCAGTTCGGTCAGTTTTACACGTTCTGTGACTTCACCCAGTTTTCCTGTAAGGATTCCGTGGCTGGCAGTATCATATGCCTAAGTCATTTTAACAAATGCAGCTCCTGTTATTTTCCCCTCTTCAAACAGATCTTGCATCAATTGTCTTCGGTTTAGAATTTTCCTGCGCATGACTTTCGTGGTCTGATGCCGCCTATTCCTGGAGTAAAGTTTGTTATCCACATGAAGGGTTATTAGGTTTTAAAAATGTTGTATTTGAGGTGCATGTGATAAAATTGACTAGATGACACCAGGTTACTTTGGTGGTCCATGCTTCATATACTTGCATGTGTTGCTTGTTCACACTTTGTGTGTACACCATAAGATACATTGTGAGGGTGTGTGTCATACACAATGCCATAAGTGGAAATTAAGTAGCCACATGACCGACTTTTGAATGTCAAAATAATGTGTACATATTGTATTAAAGTCATTATTCACAACATCCACACTGGATAGTACAAAAAGAAGGCGTTCAAAGAGCTTGTACATGTGTAGGTCTGTAGTTATTGGGGACGGCTGGGTCTTTGACAGGTATAAGATGGGTAATGATGCTTGCTTTCCTGCATACATTTGGGTTGTTGTTGCCATACTGATCACGGGGCCTCGATTTCAACAACAAGCATCATGCCAGCTTGTGATAATATAGAATGAGGATGATAGCAGGATGGCACTCGGTGTGTTCACTGGAGACAATCACAGCTACATTGCTTGATCGTGATTGGCACCGTTGAGACATGGAGGTGAGACCTTTAAGGCCCGAATTCTCGAACGTGGTACAATCTTGTTCATTTTTTTTTATATCATGGACAAAGACCATGGAGCGCCAAGTGTCGCATGGAATAATTCGTTACGAAATCAGTCATTTTGTCGACGAAATGACTTATTTCGTAACTAAATATTCCGTGCGACACTTTTTGTTCATGGTTTAAACAATGGAGAAGATTATACCACCTTCGTGAATTCGGGCCTCAGTGTTCACAAATACTATACAGTTAATCTTCATTTTCATTTCACTTATTTCATTCTTTCTCTTTTTTTTTGCAAACATAACACGAAATGAATCAGAAGATATAACATAGGCGTGTAATTCGACTTTACATGGTAAATAATAGTTAACAAATACAAAATTATACATGCATACCGGCAAAATACAAAGTTATGTCTGGAGAAAAAAAAAGAAGAAAGAATTGAGAGGTCCACTGAAAAGCATGCTTGTAAATTGTGGACCACTCAAATGATTCTTCATATGAACATATTTGTTTACAAAGACAGGATAGAACAAAACAGGACAGAACAAGACAGGAGAAAAACACGACATTACATGACTTGACAGAAGGGTGTACTATTGAAAGTAATAAAGCACAAAAGAATAATGGAAAGAAAGGAGAGAAAGAAACGGAAACATGAAAGGAAAAGCCAACACGCTGAACATCGGGATCGAAAGAGGGAATTGAGGTGCTTCAGAGCTAGAGCAGCTGACCAAAGTTTGTAAAAATATTAATGTAAAAAAACCAATGATGAATCAAATGATTGACGAATTAAATGATTGACGATGAACCCTTAGGTTGTAGAGACCAGCTAAGTAACGAATAATATTTTATCCTAGTATGAATTCAACAAAAAAGTTTCAACTTACGCTTGTATGAACGAATTCAAAGATAAAGAGTTTTTTTTTTTTTTATATATATCACAGCTTGAAGAATTCCAGAATCTAAGGCCAGTGTAAATAAATGTATTTTGCGCCAATAAGGTTCTCAGAAGGGGTAAATGAAACTCATTAGATCGCCTGGTGGAATAAATATGAAAAAATTGATTTCTTGGAAACATTGAATTAAAGATGCTGGGAAGTGCATTTGTGTTATAATTAAACATAAACTGACCCAGCTGAAAGAAAAACAAATCTTTAATTTTTAAGATCTTTATATTTCACAAACAATGGATCTGCATGAGAACATGGTGAAACGCCACAAATAATACGAAGTGCCTTTTTTGTAATGACAGTAATTTATCTTATAAAGTTTGATGGGCACTACCCCATGCTAAAATTCCATAATTAAGATAAGGTAATATTAATGAAAAATACAACGTCAGCAAAGAAGACAACGGGATATGAAATTTAAGTCTGTTAATAATACCAATATTACGCGAAATTATTTTACTAATATTAATAATATGAGGCTTCCACGAAAGTTTATCGTCCACTGTAATACCGAGAAACTTTATGTGAGATACACGTTCTAAATGAACGTCATCAAAAATGATATCTGTGAGTAAAACTTCCATAGACTTACTAAATAACATATACTTAGTTCTCTGAAGATTTAGTGATAATTTATTTGCTCTTATCCATTGAGTCACTTTTTAAAATTCAGAATTGACAGTATGGACAAGGGTAAATGGATTTTGGTTGGAGAAAAAAAATATTTGAATCATCGGCAAAAAGTGTAAAAGATAGTATGTCGGATGATCTGCAAAAATCATTAATGTAAATGATGAAAAGTAAAGGTCCTAATATACTACCCTGAGGGACGTCACATTTAATGACTTCAAGACTAGAGCTGTGCTCGTTCAAAGATACATATTGTTTTCGGTTTTGCAGGTAACTCCTGAACCACCCCAAGGCCCTCCCTTGTATACCATAATGAGACGATTTATGATGTAAAATTTTGTGATTAATGGTATCGAAGGCCTTGGAGAAGTCCAGAAAGATACCAACAAGATGAGAATGGTTATCAACTAGTGTGTGCGGCGTTATCAATAAATTTCAAAAGAGCATGAATAGTGCTGCGTTTCTGACGAAACCCAAATTGGGAATTCGTAAAAACGTTATGATAATCAAGAAATTTATTCGTTCTTGTAAATATCAATTTTTCCAAAACTTTAGATAGGGATGAAAGTAAAGAAATATAGGTCTATAATTACTTACATCAAAACTGTCTCCTTTTTTAGATAAAGGAAAAACCTTAGCAATTTTCATACAATCAGGAAAAAACACCATATAATATGGATTTATTAAAAATATGAGAAAGTGGATCAGCAACAGAAAATATAATTCTCTTTAAAACAAAATTACTTATATCATCATAACCGGCACTTCGTTATTATTCATTGCAGTAACAATGTCTATTATTTCATATTTCGTAATGGAGCAAAGAAAATAGAGCTGGGATTGGATTGACCTAAAATTTTGCAAAATGCGTATCAGACTGTGGTACTTCTTTTGCCAGATTCTCTCCAATCATTGTAAAATAAGAATTAAAAATATTTGCTGTATCACCAGAATCTTCATAAATTTTATCATCAAAATCTATTTTTGTAATATTTTAATTTCTTTTTTTTTTGATATATTCATGGCCTGCTTTAATATCGTCCATGTATTCTTTACATCATGTTTATATTTTTTCTATCTGAATCATATAATATTTCCGCTTTTCCAATCGTATAACCTTGGTCAAAAATATTCTTATATGATGTAAATTTATTCTCTGACTCTTCAGTTTTTTTTTCATTTTCGAATTTATAGTATAACCTATTCTTCCTATTAATTGAACGGAGGAGAGATTTCGAAATCCATGAAGTTTAAGGGATGTTTTATAATTAACTGACTTATCTTTTTAATTTGGTAATACAATCATCTAAATGTTTATTAATTGTCTCCATAATAATGATCAAATGATACATTAACATCATCATTATCACAAACAGTTGACCAATCAACCCTATCTAAGCTAGTGCCAAGACAAGCTAAATTTTCCGGTGTGGCTCTACGTTTATATGAAGGAAAATGAGACTTATTAACCGAATGCTTGAGATCACAACATGTTATGATTGGAAAGTGATCGGTCATATCGGATAAAATTATAGAAGAATTCAAAATTTGCAAAGAATTAGTAAAAATATTATCAAGGAGGGTGGCGGAATGATTTGTAACACGTGTAGGTTTGGAAATGAATGGCAAAGAAGAGGATGACAAAAAAAATTCAAAAAATTCTTGTGACGTATTATCATCACTCTTAATCAAATCAACATTAAAGTCACCCATTGTATAAACACATTTATTAACAAATAGAGGGCCTTTTAATAAGTTTTGTAATACTACTGTATCTAAAAACTTTAGAATTGGAGTTTTGGGGTCTATAAACAACACCAACTAATATTTTTACTTTGAGGGATGGAAATTTCAACAAACAAAGACTCTACAATATCATTCATTACATTTAAATTATCACAAACATTAAACTCAAGTTCATTAGATAAATAAATCTCAACGCCACCACCGGTCCTATTCATTCTATTATTTACAATCAAATCGTAACCATTCAAGGCGTACGGTAAATTAATATGTGATAACCATGTTTCTGTTAAACCTATTACAGATATTTGTTGTTTATTTTGATTATCTAACAATATCTGTAAATCATCAAAATGCTTATTAATACCCCTAATATTCAAATGTACCATAGAAAATATACTTTCTGAGAAATCTTTCACAAAATCTTTCACAAATCTTTAAATTGATCAACCGTAACATATTTCGAAGAAATTAAGGTGTAATCATATTCAAAATCAAAATCATTAAACAAATCATTACTCTCTAAAAAAAAATCGAGTGAAAATATTCACTCTTAAAAGAGTGAATACAAAAAAGAGTGAATTTTGAGTGAAATTCGAGTGAATTTTGAGTGAAAATGTTCATTTTTCACTCATTTTGGAGTGACGTCAGGGATCACTCCAAAATCTTCGAGTAAGCATGAAAAAAGCATGAAATAGTTTTGATTGAGATGAGAATTCAGCCCATAGCCTTTCTCGAGATACTTTGAAAGCGTTAATGAAACATTCAAGGGAATGGCTACTAACTGTTCAGCGGGAATTCGTGGAATGCAGGGGATGATTGTTCAATCATTGTGGGATTCATTTAAGAGTACATTACATATCTATTGTTGTGTTAAAATCATTTGCTTCAGAATGGACTCGTATTCAAGTAATGTGCAGTTCAATGTTTCCAGGTTTAAGCATTTCTGTACGAGTGTCGTGGCGATCGTTAACGGCCCGTTATAGATCGCCCCGACAAATCCCACTTCTCTTTAAATCATAATGGTAACAATAAAAGTAATCATGATGAACGGTCTTCTCTATTTAGACCAGACTCTTCGGTGCTGCCAGTACTCAAGTCAAGCTATAAGAGTGTCTGACATTATAAGCCAGTTCGGAGCTAGCTCATGGGCACATTGGTCGGAATGACCTTTCTTTTTTCTCAGTCGGTTACGGGGCTCTTCACTCGTTTTCAGAGCGACATAATGCATAAGCTTTACGCAACGATTTATGGTATTCATCAATCCTGCTTAAACAAAGAATGAACTCGCATAGACCAGCTGGCCAGAATGATCCGTCAAATAACACTTGGAAAAGCATCCATTTCATTATCTTACATTGAATGTAAGAACAACCTCTTTCTATCGATATTGCCAAATACCACTTTTGCTGTCAGGTGGATGTGCTGGCAAGCAGCATTTATAAGGATTACATGATAATCATTATACATAATAATACATCACAGACGCTTATCCCAGTGACTTAAAAAACCACGTGCCTGTTGGTCCGAATGACCTTTTTTCTGCTCATGCGCAGAGTGGAACTCCGAACTGGCTTATTGCCCTATAGTGTTGTTACAGGACGTAATGGGACATAATCGCTGGGCGGGAATGGAACTCGGGTCCTACGTCTGAGAGTTTTGATTCTTATCCATGTGCCACAGCGCCCCCAACCCCCCCCCCCCCCCCAGTCTCCCCCCCCCCAAAAAAAAAAACAAAAAAAACAAAACAAAACAAAACAAAACAAAAAAACGAGAACCAAAACAAACTCTTGATATAATAAAGCATCCTGTCAGAGTGAATATTCTGATTGCGTTTCATATCTGTTTTCCTTAGCTCCTGGAAAAACGAGTCTAATATTGGTGCATTTCGAATCGAAGCATCTCCCCCTGTCTTATGAATAAATCTATTCTGGTAGCCCGCTGAAAGGACAAACAGACAACCTTCAAAACGCAGACCATTCCTGAGAGGACCTGCACCCAACGGTCAAACAAAGAAGAGATTACGTCAGAGTGCCGCCTTTGTATTCTGTCTCGCATAACAAATCACTTCTATCCTCTACGCTCTCGTATAGTCGGCGCGCTCCATTCAAATCGGCAACATCAGTGGTAGAGTTCATTAATGAGACACCTGGCGGGCGTCACTTCTCGATGGTATAAATTTGGGAGCAATCAGGGCATCATCATCACTATTTCGTTCACTGTTCGACAGCAAGTTACTTCAATCAATGGATCAGCAAATCACCGTGAGATGGCTCCATGCAGGTTGGCGTGGTATGGAGGAAGTCATAGACAGAAGACAAATCAACGAAGAAGGCAGGCTCGAAGCTGGGATGGTGGTGGATGTCACGCTTGACGGCGGGCACTACAAGGCCAAGATCGTCGACAGACCTCCGACTGACAGAGATTTCGACGGAAACTCAGCTGCACGCAGCCGGCGAGAGAGCCACAAGAAAGAAGAGAGAAGAAAGAAGCCGTCGAGGGTCCACCAAGCGATGATCAGCTCAGCGACCTGAGGGATGAGCTTAGCGACTTGGGGGCCCACCAAGCGATGATCAGGTCAGCGACCTGGGGAGCAGGCGAGCATTGTGGAGACAGATCGGCCAGGTGACCTCAGCAGGCTGCCCGTTGATCAGCTGGTGCGTAGTGTGCATATGCTCATTGAGCAAAAACAGGGCGATGCAACTACAAATCAGGGAATTGAGGGCAGCAGTTGATGGAAAGACTTCGAAGAAGAGTCAACCAACTGCCAACGCTTTCGACACTAACAACGTGTTGATCGGCCCGGCAACGATGCAGCTCATCTCATCTCCACGTCCGCCTACCTTGATGCGTTTCATCGGTCACAGGGGGCAAAAGACTCCGTCCTTCGACTGCTTGGTGTGGTATACTCAACTCAAGAGTTGGCGAAGTCGAACTTCTACGGCGGATTGGTGGTATACAATGGGGCACGAGTTATGAAAGAATCGCTCAACACCAAACTGGCATTCCACGCCATCCTCATCCAGGCAGACTTTGACTTCCCCGGCTGCTTCGGTTCTCAGATGTTCCAGAATATGACCTTCGCAACGCCATCAATGCCAAGTGTCGCAGAGCTCTCTTCAGTCTGAAGAAATAGGCAATACACTTGCCGACAAACGGCTCTTTTCAGAGCCACCACAAAGTCAAGAAAGAATACCGATGCGTTAATTGAGAAATCACAATAACATCAAATCACAAGTATCACACATACATTGAAACATTACCACCGTCTAGCCTTTCTTTTTCTTTTTCTCGCCATCCTCTTCTTAGTGTTTAAGCTTCCGTATCGTTTTTGTTTCTACCTGTCTCACAAAATCTCTCTTTCTTTTTTATCACTATCAATTACTCTCATGGAGATTTATGGTCGACGCACAAATCTCCTCTTTTACGGCGTCGAAGAAGCCCAAAACGAGCACGTTGAGGACGTTCTTCGTGATACCTTCACTTACCTGGGGGTCAACGACGTCGACAACATCGCCATGGTCAACGCTCATCGTCTTCCTCGCCGTGGTATCGCGACTGCACACCAGGACACCACTGGCCCGTCCCGCAAAACAGTCCCACGTGCTATCATCGCCAAGTTTGTGTATATGCGTGATCGCAACAGAATCCTGGCCGCCTTCGAGGACCGCCAACGCCAACGCCAAGCGCCGGCATCTAACGGTGCCCTCTCGGACCAGGATCCCCGTAGGATCACCGTCCGTACAGACCTTCACCCAGTCTTGAAAGCTAGAAGGAGTGTCCTCGCGAAAGCTGCGTACAATCTCCGAAAAGAGAAGCATGTGTCCACGAAAATATCGTTGGTAGGTCCAAATGTGTTACTTCACTGGAAAGAGAAAGGCGCCACGAGCTGGAATCTGTTTCAGGATTGAGCTTCTACACTGCATGTGTTAACCCACTTGAATTCATTTTCTTTCTCCTTACCCTTCATCCAAATATGTCAACTAGTCTTTTAAGTATATCTTGGTAAAATGTAATCTTGATCAGTAAAACATATCGTGTTTGCATTATCTTGAAGACTTTTTTTGTGGTAAAAACTAGAACACCACCAATGTTAACTAAACATAATTGTTGTGTTGTTATTTCATAGCCTTGGCTCATGCCGTACATGTTATACTTTGCTGCCTTTATAGGATTCATGAAATCGTCATACACCAAACCTGCCTTTTATCCTTCGTCTATTTTGCTACCAAGTAGTCCTATTTTAAGCTTATTGTGGTGAACATGAATCTTGATGTTTGAGATCAGAATCCTTCTTGTGTTCCCCTTAAGTATAATATAATTTTCTGTAAATACACATATGTATTTGTACCGATATATTGCTTTGAAGATATATGGTAAATATTTTCACTTAATGTCTTAATGCCATATCGCACGTGTCATACTCGGCTGCCACTCTGGTATCATGAAACCTATCACGACTGCTTATACGCCTTTAAATTACGAGTATTTTTCACTCACACAGACTCTGATACCCTGTTATGTCTCTTGTTTTGATATGAGACTAAATCAGCTTCTTTCAAGGTTTTGTAACACAAATTGGTAGTATTTTACTTTAACTCAGTCAAGTTACAAACTGGACAAAACTTAGTCTCAGCTATCTGACTGGGTTGGGGAGAGGGAATGGGGGGGGGGGGGTAGGGTGTGTGACCGTTGATACTCCGGGAGTCCGTCCATGACATGTCTATTTGGAGTCTGTTTTGGATTGCCTTCTTATGTGTTTTAACATGCTCGAAGTCAGAGCAAATCCTATTTTTCTCCCTTATTTTGGATATATTTTCCTTCCTGAATATGTTTCGATCAATTTTTACTTCTCAATGCATTTCCTGTATACCAACCAATGACTACCGTCTTACTTTGTGTCTCATCTGTTCCTGCTCGCTATTACAAAAAAGCCACATGTCTGTAAATGTAAGCAACAAAATGCAAGTAATCTTGATGTGTAAGCTATTCGATAACACCTTCTGGTATTGTCTGGCATTTGGAATTCTTCAACTTTCCTAAGTCACTCATGCAACGTCTAGAAAAATCCATGAACCTGCTGTTCCAGCTACTTGTTACGTAACGTTTATACTCGATCAACTCACGCGTAGATACAACGAATGTCAAGGACCTCACTTTGTCACTGTCGATAGCGGTTCCTTGTTATTTGGTTCCTTCTTAAAATATTCCATTATTTATTGCCCATGCCCATCTCTTGAAATATATACCTGTTCTTAGTGCGTAGTTTCACAATGTGCAATGCACACCTGTAATTACCACCTCTTCATATATTATCCCACGTAAGCGCCTGTACTTCTGTCATTACTTACTACTGGAATGTTGTTTTTGAAAATTGTCTCAAAGTGATAGATGGAAAGCGAATCTACGAATATGCATTCCTGGTAAACAACCCATTATGTAACTTGTGTTTGTTTGTCACCAAATATGGCTGAACAAATTAATGCAAATGTACTTGTTATGAACAATGAAGTATGTGATTATCAGTCAGCTGTACTAAATTCTCCCTTAACGTGTTCTGATTGTGAAGAAGGCGACAGCACCGATTTTATCACATCTTTAAATGCAGAAACCCAGGAATTAAATCTGGATTTTGATTTAAATGATGTTTCACTGCAAAATGTATTTTCTAACTATCTTTTGGAAAATGACATAGTTACCTTGTCTCATTCTAACCCTAAAGATCTTTTTGTTTCGCATATCAATATTAGAAGTTTGAATAAAAATTTTGACCAATTTCTTTTATTTGTTAATGAGTTACAATTTAGTCATATGATTATTGGCCTCAGTGAAACTTGGCTAAAGGAAACGTCACCTGCTTCTCAATACTCCATCAATCGTTTTAAATTATTTACCAATAACAGGACTGGCAAAAGAGGTGGTGGAGTAGGTTTTTATGTTTCACAAACTCTAAATTGTCAATTGTTCCACGAATACAGTATCACCTCAGAATGTATAGAGTGTATTTTTATAGAGGTTATAACTCCAAACAAAGGTAACATTATCCTGGGGGAAATTTATAGACCCCCGCATTCTAACCCTACTGAGTTTATTGGGTTGCTTCATGATCTCCTCTCTGATAAATATTTTGATAACAAGACATGCATTATTATGGGAGACTTTAATATAAATCTCCTTAATTATAATGATACTGCAGTTTGTCAAGATTTTCTCAACCTTATGTTGTCCAAATCCTTTATCCCTTTTATAAGAAAACCTACTCGAATTTCCGATGTCACTTCAACTCTCATCGATAATATTTTTGTTAATAATTTATCTCTTGACGTCACATCTGGTATCGTAGTTTCTGACATTTCTGATCACTTCCCGATTTATGCCCTTGTACCTCAGTTCACAACCAGAAAAACTCCAACATCTAACCATGGTACTCGTGACACGTCTGAACGCAATCTAGATAGGCTCAGGGAGGGATTTGGGTCCGTTGACTGGTCCCCTGTCTACAACGCAGGAAATGTAAACTCATCCTTTGAGGTTTTTATGAAAATTTTGATAGAAACTTGTGATAATTATATACCCTTGTGTAAACGATCTAAATCTAATTACAAAAAGATACCAAAACAGCCTTGGATCACGAAATCTCTTCTTAGGTCTATTAATAAGAAAAACAGATTATTTTGTAGATACCGTAGATCCCCAAATTCTTCAACTAAATCTCGTTATGTTTGTTATCGAAATACGCTGACCTCTACGTTACGCTTAGCTAAGCAACAGTATTTTTACCGATAGTTCGATAGAGAGTACGTGGAAGGTGATCAACACAGCTTTAAAATCCAGCACTGAGGCGAATTCCCCAAATCGTATTCTAAAAGAGGGTCGCGTGATAGACAATCCAGGGGAGATGGCAGATGTATTCAATGTCTTCTTCGTTAACCTTGGGCCAGATCTTGCCAAGAAAATACCTCGCTCCGGGACACCTTTTCATTCGTTTCTAAGGGAAAGGAATGCACACACTTTGTTTTTTGTTCCTATTATCGAGGAAGAAATCAAAGAAATTGTTCGCAAACTAAATAACAAGAAAAGTACAGGTGATGACGGAATTTCAGTTTTTCTTTTAAAAAATATAATAACTGAAATAATTACTCCCCTTACTTATATCTTCAATCAATCTTTGTTAACTGGAAAAGTTCCTGAAAAGATGAAAATTGCTAGAGTCGTTCCAATATTCAAAAAGGGTGCTAAAGAATCGGTTAGCAATTACCGTCCAATATCTCTTTTAACTTCAATTTCAAAAATTTTGGAGAAACTTGTTCACAAACGAACTCTGAGATTCCTTATCAATTGCAATATTCTTTCAAATTTTCAGTTTGGATTCAGAAAACAGCATAGCACAACCCACGCTTTGCTAGCTTTCATTGATAAAGTAGCCCATGCTTCAGACGAAGCTTCCCATACCATCGGTGTTTTTCTCGACTTCTCAAAAGCGTTCGATACGATAGACCATGATATTTTGCTTTATAAGTTAAGCCATTACGGCATTCGTGGGACAGCTCTAGATTGGTTTAAAGACTACCTTACTAATAGAAAGCAATATGTTTATTTAAACGGTCATGAGTCTCTCTTGAAAACAACTTCTTGTGGTGTCCCCCAGGGTTCCCTACTTGGCCCATTATTATTTATTTTGTACATAAACGACCTCCAAAATTCGTCTCAGATTCTTTCTTTCATATGCTTTGCTGATGACACAAATTTATTTCTTTCACATCGTAACTCTAACACGCTTATACATATGTTAAACAATGAACTGAAACTTGTTCAGTCCTGAATCCACGCAAATAAGTTGTCACTAAATATTGATAAGACTCATTACATGCTGTTCAGCAATTCTCTGCAATCTGTTTCTGATTATGTTAAGATCAATGGTATCAATTTAAACCAGGTAGATAGTATTAAGTTTCTAGGACTTTACATTGATAGTGATCTATCCTGGAAAACCCATATTAACTATTTAAGTAAAATTTTGTCCAGAAACATAGGAATTTTGAATAAGCTGAAATATTTTCCCCATACATATATTACAAATTATATACTCAACAATGATTTCCCCTTACCTCAACTATGGAATTCTTGCATGGGGTAATTCGTCCAGATTTTTGCTTGATCTGTTTTGTGCTGTACAGGACTATCCCGCTGTACCGTACTCCAGGGTTGTTGTTATGTTAAAACCAGCTATTTGTGCCCTCAAATTCTGTCACTGTGTCTATGACCTATTGCATTTTCTTCCTTCTCTAAGACATTTGGGGCGAGGTAACAGCTGGTGTTTTAATTCCTTCTGCACTGTAACCGGTTGTTGAATGTCTTCTTTTTTTCTGGGGGGGGGGGGGGGGGATTTGCAGGTGCATGTGTTCCCTCCTTAATACACGCAATGTATAAATCTTTAATATTTTTTAACCGTATTATTGTTATCATATATTGAGTCATATTGTTATTATCGCCAGAACGACAATGGTTCATCCGCCTACAGCATGTGGCTTATCCGACCCCAAATCTGCATTAGAGAAGAATTTGCTATATAACTGTATAAATGTACTTTTTTTTTCTCTATGTTTCGGTCATTGCTGTACCCGTGCTCCCCATCTTAATCTTTAACTCGATTTTAACTAGGACCTACGCTCAACAAGCTCGCTTTTAAGTAGGTTCCTTCATATTTCTTTAGCATCCATTCACAGATTCAAAACGTCATAGATCGACCACCATATGTTTTATATATTTGCAATATTTTATGTATGTCTCCAGCTTGATATCATGTACTTCATTTAATTTTGTTATATTTGATGTATTTTTTCATCGAGAAATATGAAAATAAATCGAAATTGAATTGTAGCGATATTAAACGCTTCCCCTTCAAATTGAGTTAAGTGAAATTGATTATGATGATGTTTTTCCCTTGAGCAGATTTCGTAGGATTTTCAATTTTACACTCTATGAATTTTGTAAGGCTCTTTCTGTGAATGTTTTTTTGTTCCTCCAGTAATGAAAAGCTCAATTTTGCATGTATTTCAAGCAATCAGAACTGTATGTGCACTTTCCTGTGAGAATGTCTCTGTTTTTGCTCTTTTCACCTTACTGTTTTTCAGCCTGTTAGCACACTCGATGCATCTGTAGCCATCTAAGAAGTATGTGCGGAGCTAGTATCATCATTATATATAACAGATCTCTAGTATTATAGTAAAAAATTTCCACAATCAGTAAATATCCTTGCGGAAAATGGGAAGTCTTAATTGACAGGGAAATGAAGTTCAGTCTCCAAAGCTACCACAAGGATGCTTTGCACAAATCCATCATGTAATTCCTTGAAATGCCTTTACTTTAAAGATGGTATGAAGGGTAAGAAAGCAGAAATTATCTCATGGCACATTGAAACCGTTAGCTTGTCACTTATGATGCTGTAAAAGTTCTCACAGTCTTTGCCGGAGGCAGTTTATGTGGTACATGCAGACATTGAGATTGACTGTTCTTCAGATTTTCCAATTAAAGTTGAAATATTGCAGTTTACTGCAAAGCAGATGAGCACAATAGAGGCGTTATGGTTTAATAGTTTCCAGAGCATGTTGCAAAGCCAGCTACAGACGCAGAGTCAATATTCTGTGCATCACTAGCTTTCTGTTACCTCTTGCACAAATGGGCACCTGTAGTTTAAGTACTGTAGCTCAGGGTTAACTTCCAATCAGTTGCTGTCCAACTGCTTATACCTGTATTTCCATGAGAAAGTTTGGTTCATTCAATATACTTGGAATGGAGGTAAAATGTTTATGGAAAGGGGAAGAGATACATGTGTTGTACTACATGTATACTTGAAGGTGTTGTTAATATATTCTTTGGCATTTGATTATGGTGATATTTCCAAACAGTCTTGCGTGATATTTGATGTGGATCAAAATGTTCCATGTGCACTGAAGGACAATGATAGCTAGTATAAAAGAAGAGATGGTGACTATGGTATAGTTGTCTATTGCAGTCAAACTTAGACATTCCTCTGAATAAGAAAGGAAACATTGTTGTGCTAGATCGAATACTCCTGTGGGTGATTAAAGTGACACTCCAAATGAAAACCATCTTCTTGCATATCCCATGTATGAAGTCAGCTTGATTGATATTTGATAATGATTGATATTGATAGTCCATTACTTTTGGGACAATAAGTCAATATGATACACTTGCTAACCTGTTCAACAACAACAACGAATGATTTTATGTTATTGTCTTCATTTATTGCTTACTCAGCTTAAGGAACATGAATATGAACTAAAATAACCCTACATTATAAATTGGTATATTTATTAAAAACGTATAAATGCAAATTGTGGGACTCATAGTTAACATGTGGTGGGATTCTAATCATACCTAATTCTATAGATACTTTTTTAATAGTGGTGAAGTCGAATGACCCTACTGTTATACATGATGGTGGTATTGTGCCACATTGAGTTTAGACCTCTTGCGTTTACAGGCATTATTACTGAAACATTCACAGTTTATAGAAGCCTACAGAATTAATTTGTGCTTACATGAAATATTGAGACAAGTGTATGTGTTTTTCTGTGATAGTGATACAGTAGGTTCATTTTATGATTTATGATATATATACATTCTAGCAGAATTCATGTGAGATATTATTGTCTCAATAAAAGAAATACTGCAGTTATTAAAGCAAACATAATTTCTGTCTTCTGTTCTTTTTTAAAAAATCTTTTAACCCCTGTTTTCTTGCTACTCTTTTTGCTGCTTCTTTGCAATAATAGACAGCATGATAGGCCTATTCTTCCAAAGGGGAAGTGACATCGATGAAGTGTTTGAGAAATTGATGCGCCAAACTGAGTCATAATAAGGTTAAGTTTTGTTCTGTTTGTGTGTGTGTGTGTGTGTGGGTGTGTGTGCGCGCGCGCGCGTGCGTGCACATCGATTATGTTTAGAAAATCCATACATTTAAATTCATTTGCTTCATGGAGATGGCGATGCAAGAACTGGTACAAAAGACATCACGGACAGGATAATAACAGAGAAAACAGGAAAATATGTCACAGGTGTGTATGGGGGGGGGGGGCGAGTAAAGAGATTACACTCTTATGAGTAACCCAAATGCGCCTGCTGAGACTGTGCATGTACATCCGCTACTAAACACGGCCACTCCTTGAGTGAGCCTATACAATGTACGTCTGGAAACTGACAGCTCCTACAAACAGAATTGCTTTGTGACGCACGCTTAATTCCCAAGCACTTAGAGAAAGTGATACCACAGGAATTTGAGCAACCATTTTAGAATGAATTTCACAGGCAAGATGATAATGCATTGTCGACAGCTATTGGTAGATACATTCTTCCCCTAGATTCTTTCGCGGTACTTTCACATCAATAAAATCTTAAAACGGGTTGATTGCAATTACAGTATAATTATGGTTTATCTATGCTTTTATATCCTCACCCTATTATGGCTGCTCTTCCTTATATAATAAAGTGTCTTTCGGATTTTCGGTTTTGTTTCACTGATACAATCAAGTTCTCTTGTTCGTAGTCTAAAAGATCTTGCAGAAGATATTACAACTTTTACTGTCTTGTGGAAAATACTTTCACTTTATCTGTTACTCAAATGATAGTTACTTCCTGTATTTTAGTTTGAAATACTAAGTATGGGATTCTTTTTTTTTTGTCATTCCTCCTACATGCATCGTATTATTTAGTATGAAGTGTGTAGAGAAATCCACAAATGAAATTCTTCAGTACTTTTATTCCTCGAATGATTCTGTGATACATTTCAGTCTTTTCTCTGACTAGTGAACCCCGTAGCCCTGTCAACCTGCTGATAGGATCCTAGTTCAATGTGAAGATGGATGGGAAGGTTGTGAAGGGTTAAATTTTACCCTCTATACTCCAATCAGAAAATGTTCGACATTTCCTGGAGTTTGCAGTTTGTTTGTTTGTTGTTGTTTTTTACTCGACCTGAAATGTTCACTTTACGTGCTCATGTTATTATTGTAAACCATTGAAAACAGTCCAATACTCAATCAAAATATATTATAGAAATTTTACTTGAAATCCACAATTATTCCAGACTTTCAAGAAAATGCATTCTCCGTGTTCGCATTCTTTTAACGTTATATAAATTGTTTTCATGAATGTATTTTGCATAAACCACGCACACACACACACGCACACACACATATATATATATATATATATATATATATACACATATATATGCTACTAGCATCATTTTTATAATTTCAAATTTGACGTTTTTATTTGTTGTTATGCTGCACCTAATGCTGTGTGAAAAGTAGTAATATTCTGTAAGTTTGTGTCCGTCCTTCTTTACCCCTCCATCTTGAGAGTTACCATCTTGACACATCAATTATACACTTGTAAATCTTGAAGCCATTAATCAGTATTCTATATAGTCGTTTACTAGACAACAGAGGACAGTACTTTGGTTTACAACATTTATACCTTTCATTCAGTAGTCACGATTCAAGCGCACGCAATGATCAACCAAGGTTATAATGGATATATTTCGATGTTTCTACAGCACAAGATCATTTGTTTTCATTGTCAATAAGTACTTATAGAAATTATCGATATACAAAGCTCTTCTGTTTTTTTTTTCTTCAAATAACAACTCGCAAATGGAAAGCTACATTACAATAATTATGTATAGCTGACCTGTTGTCTTTATGTTTCCTTTCTGATAATCAAGTTCGGCGTGAAACTAAACTTAAGATCAACAGTCACTATATACAAAGTGTAATTGTATGTGCGACCTAAATTGGTTTAGTAAAGTCAGGGTTATCACTATATGCAGTGAAAAGAGCATCTATCTTAAGCGAGGTCATAACCTACGCGACATGTTGGTTGTTTTTTTTTTCACAATGCTTATCATTAATGCCTGAGCACTTGTTCTGAAATTTCAAAAGTGCATATAACGAATTCTATACATGTATATGGATAATTCTAATGTACACTTCTTGGAAGTGCTTCTACTGGGTCCAAGATTAGAAATATGGTGAAAAAAAAATAGCAAATCTACAAAATCAAGTTAAATGGTGTAAATCTGCATCTAGAGTGCAGAGGGAGAAGAGATCTCCGTTAGCATGGTGTATTGTTATTGATTGAATGATGTAAATCTTCTTCATTTGGATGAATCAAAATAGAAAGCTTTGAATCTTGATCTCACGTGAAGTGAATTATCATAAGACGCCTTATTTTGGACTTTTTTGAGTGGCGATTTTTACATCCGTGATATTTTATCACCGTTTGATGTGCTAAAATCCTTACACGATCTTTGTTTTTTATATATCTCGTTTGTAAAAAAATTTTAAAAAAAGAAAAAAAAGGGAGAGAGAGAAAAAAAAGAGCTTAAACCACGCGAAGTGAAATGTTTTAGTTAATTTTTGACATAATTATGGAGCTTGTCAATTCGTAAATGAAAATGAGAGAATAAGTATGATCCAGAGGAGAGACTGACTATAGATATTCATTTTGAACGAACATTTGGTGCGAAATGGTCATCGTGTTTAATAGTCATACTTCTTGACTTTAAAAACATTTTGCTTGTTTGTTATAGACAATTTTTTTTTTTCACGGTTACATTCATAAATATTTACCTTTAGACAGTGATGGTCTGGGGCATAGATTTTTTTCGGACTGATTTCCATACATTGATCCGGAATTTATGGGGGTTGATTTGCTATTCGCAGCTGTCGTCAGTCAGCTCTGATGCGTTGCGTTGCGTCCAAACGTTTGTGTGTTTTGTTTTGTGTTGTGTGTATTGTAATGTTTTTGTCACAGTACAGTCTTGTTTGTGTCGTTACTGTTTGTGTACATAAAATGAAAACTTCCACAGGTTGTTCCTCTTTTCTTTCCTTCATTCTTTTCGTACATGATGCAGGATAACGTTACGTTTATTTCAATGAATTGTCGCGGCCTAGGAGATAGTCGCAAAAGACAAGATGTTTTGTTGTATGTAAAAGCTAAACAATATGATGTTTGTTGTATTCAGGATACACACTTTACTCGGGAAATAGAGACCGATATACGTAGGGAATGGGAAGGTAAATGTTTTTTCTCTTTCGATACGTCCAACTCAAGAGGAGTATCAATTCTTTTTAAGAACGCTGTCCCAGTAAATACAATAAATTCAAAGTAGATAATGCAGGGAACTTTGTGGTTTTAGATGTAACTCTGTACGAATATAATATTATTATCGCGTCGTTGTATGGGCCAAATACAGACAACCCAACATTTTTTGCAGATCTTCAACAAATTATACTAGATTTTGAGAATCCACATGCTATTGTTTGTGGAGACTGGAATTTAGTACAAGATTCAAACCTTGATACATATAACTACTTGCATGTTAATAACCCGCGAGCAAAACAACAAGTAAATAACATGAAAGATGAATTAGATTTATGTGATCCTTGGAGAATTAGATTTCCAGATAAAAAATATTATACATGGCGACAACCTACCCCTTTTAAACAGAGTAGATTAGATTTCTTTTTGATATCCTCAGAACTTCTTTCATTAGTGCATAAGGTTGATATTCTTCCAGGTTATCGAACAGATCATTCTTTAATTCTTTTAAGTCTCAGTTTGAATCAGTTACAACGAGGCCCTGGCTTTTGGAAATTTAATAATTCTTTGTTAAAAAACGAAGGTTTTGTTTCACACATTAAGAAAAAAATAAAAGATACTATTCTGTTTTATGCAAAAGACGGAGTACAGTTCGATCAAAATGATTGCATAGTGGGTGACTGTGAATTCATTGTAAATGATCAGTTATTTTTTGAAACTTTAATGATGATAATACGGGGAGAAGCAATATCATATGCTTCTTTCGCTAAAAAACAAAGTGTGAATAGTGAAAAGGATTTAGAAAAGAAAATTGAAGAGTTAGAAAGAAAATTGACAATTTTAAATGATAAGAATTCCATATTAGAGGAAATTGATAAATTGAAATTAGAACTGGAAGCTTTCCGTTTGAAATCAAATGAAGGAAGTGTGATTAGATCTCGGATAAAGTGGATGGAGTTTGGAGAAAAACCTTCTAATTTTTTTTTAAATTTGGAAAAGCAAAATAATATCAATAAAGAAATACGTCAGTTATTGACTGAAAATGGTGATATTTTAGATAAACAAAATGACATACTTAAGGAAGTGTATGATTTTTACTCTAATCTTTATGCAGAAAAAGAAACTGATGAAATCAATTTGGAAATGTTATTAAATCATTCTGACATTCCTAAGTTGTCTTCACAATTGTCCTCTTTATTGGAAGGTCCACTTAGTGTTGATGAGGTCTATTCCACTTTAAAACTCATGAAAAGTAATAAATCTCCCGGACAGGATGGTTTTACTGTAGAATTTTATCGTTACTTTTGGGAAGATATTAGATACTTTCTGGTAAGATCACTGAATTATGCGTATTTCTCAGGACAATTGTCAAACTCACAAAAAATGGGAATAATAACCTTGATTCCTAAAGGAAATAAACCTAGACATTTGTTAAAAAATTGGCGCCCGATCACTTTACTGAATGTAGTTTACAAATTGGCATCCGGTTGTATTGCAAATAGACTCAAGGGCGTTTTGTCTTTTTTAATACATGAAAATCAAACAGGATTTTTGAGTGGTCGCTTCATTGGCGAAAATATACGTCTATTATATGACACGCTACTTTATACTGAATTAAATGATATAGCAGGCATGCTTCTTGTTGTCGATTTCGGAAAAGCTTTCGATTCCGTATCGCATACTTTTCTATTCAAGGTCCTGGATTTTTTTCACTTCGGTCCATCTGTAAAGAAATGGATCAAGTCATTTTATGCAAATGCATCCTCTTGTGTATTAGTTAACGGATACTGTACAGATAGATTTGAAATAGGACGAGGGTGTCGCCAGGGAGATCCTTTGTCCCCCTACCTCTTTTTGTTAGTCAGTGAAATACTTGGTATCCTAATACGACACTCGGATTCTTTAGTTGGATTGCATATGAATGGGAAATCGCTTAAACTTTTGCAATATGCAGATGATACCCTTTTGACACTCAACGGTTCAACCCAGGATTTACAAAGTGCTCTTACAATACTTAATGAATTTGCAAATATGTCCAACCTCAAAATTAACGTAACTAAAACTCAAGTAATATGGATTGGGAAGAACAGAACTTTCAAAAAAGAGATTTTACACGAGTACAAATTAAACTGGATATCTGAAGGATATTTCAGGTACCTGGGCATTGATTTTTCAGTTAAATTATCTGAAATGGTTAATCACAATTATCAAGAAAAGGTTAAAGAGATAAAACGTCAGATAGCGATATGGCTGAAAAGAACATTGACTCCCTTAGGGAGAGTAACGATAGTAAAATCTTTATTGATACCCAAACTGAATTATTTGCTTTTATCTCTTCCAGAACCAAAATTAGAAATTATGAATGATGTTAACCGATCTTTTTATAAATTTATATGGCACGATAAACCTGATAAAATAAGTAGGAAACAAATGTGCCAATTATACAGTGATGGTGGGGTTAAAATGACAGATATTTTTATACATTCTAAATCACTCAGAATATCATGGATAAGAAGATTCTTTTGTTATCCAAGTAACAAAAATTTCACTTTACATATGTTCCAATCATTCTTGCCTCCATCATACACATCTCTCCACTTATTCATGGGGGCTGAACATTACAAAGAATTAGCCATTTCAATGCGCAACCCATTTTGGAAAGAGGTATTATTAGCCTTTTCAGATTTAACTCAGTCCATTGTAGATAATATCGCATGTCAACCCCTGTGGAACAATCCTAGAATACAAGTTAATAATAATGTAATTTATTATAAGTCATGGTGTGCTAAGGGGGTACGTTTTGTTAACGATGTTCTAGAAACAGATGGAAAATTTCTTTCATATTTTGATTTTCAACGTAAATACAATGTACAAGTAAACTTTCTTCAATATTATGGTTTGTGTAATGCTATTCGATTTGGTTATAATAAAAATGTCATACCTAAGATTATGGAACCTACATGTATTATCCCTGAAACATTGTTTTTTATACTGAAAGTGAAAAAAGGTTGTGCACATATCTACCAGGCTTTCTTGAAACATAAGACAAAGGAATTTAAAAGTCTTATAAAATGGAAACAGGAGTTTGATTTTGACAATATCATTTGGAGTTTTTATTACCAAATTCCCTTTTATTCAACTGTCGATGTAAACATGAGATGGTTTCAGTTCAAGATGCTAAATAGAATTCTTTATATGAAAGATGCTTTATTGAGATTTAAATTAGTAACAGATAATTTATGTACTTTTTGTAATAACAGCGAAGAAACAATTATGCATATATTTTGTTCTTGTATATATTCAAACGAGATATGGTCAAAACTTGAGCTTTGGCTGTCCCGTAATGCTATTCATATCAAGCTTACAAATCAAAATAAATTATTTGGTTTTTATGGACGTAATAACAGTGCCCTCAATTGCATTATGATTATAGTAAGGAAAGAAATTTTTACAGCCAAATGCAAAAATTGTTTGCCAGTTTTTGAACAAATCATGTCAGCGATAAAAAGTTATTATGATATGGAAAAGTATATATGTAAACAAATCTGAAAGAAAAGAAATTTATGAAAAAGTGGTTACATTTTACTAAATGTTTCTGATTGTGTTTTCTTATGAAATGATTAGTCAGGTAATTTTCTGACACTTTGAAAAGAATTTGCAATTTATAATTGATTTTTGTAATTGTTTGCTGTTCTTATTGTAGTTAGAATGGCCAAGAATATCATGTGTTAAATCTGCATGTACATACATATCTCTTTTTGTATATATTTGTGTGTATGATATTATTCAATAAAGGAACCCTGTGGAAGGGGAAAAAATGAAAAAAAAAGTAATTGTATCGGTTACATCACGGATAGTTTAATGGTTACACTAGGTAAAATATCACATATTCATCATATGGTTGTTGTTTTTTGTCTGTGCATGATAGGCAAACCAACTTACTTTAAAATAGTTTCACAAATGTCTTCTCTTACTTTACTTTGGACCCAATGATAGATTATGACCTGCATAAATTGTGACATACTGGCGCAATGAGGTACTAATATGACAGTCAAAGTCACTCTTTCAAAAAGCCGTTTCTTTCTCTGCCAAAATTTTCTAATTATGTTTCATTTCGTACTTAGTACTCGCGCAATCGTGGATACTAGACATAGAATAGATTTCTGTTTGCTACATTCATTTATTAATGCTTGATCAACAGTTTATGTTAAGCAATCCGCTTTTTACTTTAATAATGTCGATGCTAACATTACGCATTACTCAGTACAATGATTTTTAAATCGTGCAGTCATGAAGGCATAGATACACTGAACTGTAAAGTCGTCAATTAACTAATGAAATCAATGAAGTAATTACTCGTTTGAGCATGATGAGACCCAATGTGCATGCCACTTGCTATGGTATGAGATAAATGCATTACTGTGTGAAGTGAAGACATGAAGATATTTCAGAAAAAAAATGTTCACACAAGTTATATACATATAACATGTTGTATACATACACTATTATCGTAATGTGTGAGTATCACTTTTGTTTTGTACAGAAGGGTAAGATGGATAGTTCATGATTTAATGATAATAGACTTGCATTATCATCACCTTTGACATTGCTGTTATCTACCCAAAGAGGCGTTTCATTTGTAACTTTAGTCAATTTGTATATATTGCCATTTCTAGCTCATCGGACTTTCTGATAAGATTAATTCATCATTTAGTTCATCCCTTTGAGAGTACAGTATGCAGTCCATGTAACAGGCCTCTTATATTATGCAAAAACTATTCTCTGCCAGGAACGCCTTCATCTCCTCCATATAGCATATTCTAAGTAGTTACATGTATGTGGATGTGGTAGATCGAAAACAATAATTCTTTAAAAAAAATGTCATGATTCGCCCCGCCGTTATCACATTTGAATATTTTACTTTTTCTCTTTTTATTTTACTTTCACTGTGGTAACTTTACTCAAGAGGTTGCATTGAAATGTGAAACATCGTGTCATTAAACCAAGGCGCAATGGTTCCAAGGTTTCTTGTTGTTGTTGTTGTTCCAAGGTTATTTGTTGAGTCATTTCATTACTTCAAGGTATCGTATAGCTTTGGTTGAGACCTAACTTCAGGTTTCTAACACTTTTTTTGTGAAATAACGAGAAACCTCTTACAAAATATGAAAGAGCATGTAGTTCCAAAAGGAATTCATCGTTTATTTGATGAAAATAGGTTTTGAAATGGCTGACATATCCAAATCAAAGCAATCTTGATAAAACGTGGGATCCACCTTTTATTACAATCGCTTTGTTTTTACTTTTTTGTTACAATGTCTCAGCCATTCCAAAGTCGATTTTCATCAGATAAACTTTGAATTCCTCTTAGAATGACATGCTTTGCATTTCATAGGTGGTTTCTTGGTATCTTGCAAAAAGTTAAAAGCCCAATCCTCATCTAGACCAATACCATGTCATCCCTATGAAACAATAACAACCGAGTAACGATATATGCCCTCCGACTTAATCTATTAAATAAAAAAAAGGGGAAAAGACAGCAAAAATGCTGAAAGTTCAAACATTACGTAAGTTGGTAAGGTTGAAATTCATCATTAAACATATTATTTTACTAGAACGTTAAATGGATATTTGCAATGAGACTAGATTTGGAAATTTGGGATAAATATGAAAGTGTACGGCTGGTTCCGTCTGCAACATTACATGTTTCAGTTATACCGCCTCTACTTCGTCCTCTTTCGTTGAGAATCTATTTGTTTGTTACATTAATGTACAGATCCTCAGAGAATTCTAGCTTTGTATCAGCACATGTTTTACGTTCTTTATCTACCTCTGCATACAACCCCTCGCTTAATACTGCTTTTGCCGGCAAAAGTGCTCCACCTTTTTTGTTCACCCGTGCATACAGTTCCTCACCAGTTTCGGGCTTTGACATGTTTGAGGCGAAACCAACTAGTTTCATGGAATCTGCGGGCTTACTGAAAGTATCCATATCTGTCATTTCTGGAGGAAGAATATCTTTAGAATATTTTTCTGGATTTAGCAGACTATATTCGTCGGAGTCAAAGGCACCATGGAACTGTGGTTCCTTGTGGGGATCAATTTCATTACTGTCGTCTGGATCCAATTGATAGTACACTACCTCGTCAGAAGGTGACGCTTTAACAGAACTTATATTGGAAGAGGGCATTGCATACTTTTTGTACTGCAAATTCGGACTAGAAGGCAAGAAAGCAGGGGTGTGATTTTGGGGTAGAGCCCTGTGGGAGGCATGATTGATGTGATCATAATCGTTGTCTTCACAAATGTTAATGGACATGGCAAGGTCGGGATATCTACATGACTGACCATAATCCGCTACCAGTTCTATATTCTTATCAAAAGCTGTGACATTTCTGGCTCGATTTGGGTATGTTTTGTTGCTAGTTGTATTTTGTTTACGAGTGCAAATGCTGTCGGACCTGACACCAAAGTTCAGCGAATTATAAAACTCGTCATCATACAAGCATGCTCCACCATGGACCCCATAAACACCATCGGTCAGCCTGTCGTTTCTTTGAGGATCAACATCTTGGTAGTTACAGTCCTCATAACACCTCGCTGCTTCATCCGGTGAAGTTTCATGGGAGCTATCATTTCCTTGACAACACGGAATACTCGGTGAGGTCAGAAAGGTACTGACCGTGGTATTGACGTTGCTCTGTGTGACAGAAACTGTCCAAGGGAAGATTTGCTCCGTCCTTGACGGTTGAGAAGCCTCCTTCTCTACCCCCTCAGGGTCCTGATAGATATGATCGCCTGCTTCAGCGTCGGTACCGTGAGAGTCAAGCGGAACATGTCTAGTCGTTCTCGGAGTAGAAGCAAAGGTGTCTAAAGGATTCATCTGCAATTGCCCGTCACGTGGGTGGTCATTTGACGTGTTCAAAGCCTCTGGAGACCTACGTCTGTTCCTATGCGAATTATAGTATACATAAAAGATAACGTTATACGCGTATTAAGCTGTATATTGTGTGGTGAAAAGAGACATGAAAGATAAACTTACTCATTTCAATTAAAGGGTGTGTACAGTTCTAGATGAGGTGAGGATTTAGCTTTTAATGTTTTGCGAGATATTCAGAAACCACTCTATGAGATGTCAAAGAGCATGCAATTCTAAGGGGTATCAAAAGTTTATTTGATGAAAATCGGTTTTGAAATGGCTGAGATATCCAAAAACAAGGTGAAACAAAGAGATCCTAATAAAAGGCGTGGCCTGTCGCCTTTTATTATTATCACTTTTTTTTGATATCTCAGCCATTTGAAAACCAATTTTCATCAAATAAATGTTGAATCCTTCTTAGAATTACATGCTCTTTCATATTTCATAAGAGGTTTCTCATTATCTCACTTAGGAATGTTCAAAACATGAATCCCCACCTCAACCAGTACTGTACAGTCCCCTTAAGCTGTATAATATGTGGTGAAAAATATACCTCTGATATTTGAGTTCTAAATTGGTCAATGTGTCACGGGTGTAGGCCTACATATGACTTGTACAACAATTCAACATTGAAGATGCATTTAATTCTCAGTGTAGGCGCTTACTATATACGAAAATATATTACTAATGGGATGATACATTTTTGGTTGAGGTGGGGCTTCAGGTCTCCAACTTTCTTGATTTTTTCTAGATGATGAGAAACTTATAAAAGAGGAAATCAAAGTTTATTGGAAGAAAAATTGGTTTTAAAATTGCCGAGATAGCTAAAACAAAATAATGCTAATAAAAGGTGGGACCCACCTTTTATTAGGATCCCTTTGTTTTACTTTCTTTTGGATATCTCAGTCATTTCAAAGCCTATTTTCATCAAATAAACTTTGAATTTGCTCTCTAACATTTCATAAGGTGACATCTCACAAAAAGTTAAAAGCTGAATCCTCACCTCAACCAATACTCTGCCATCACTTTGAGCTCGTGTTAATACCGACCACTTCACAGAGCAGATCGCTCAGGTAAAACAAAATAAGAAAAGAATTCAAGAGCTTACTGACGAGCCACCCCCAGACACGCACACGCACAAACCGCACACATTTATGAAAAGAAAAACAGAAATTAGGGGGAAAAATAGCTATGCAGTCACTCACGTTTTGTAAGAGCGAATACACCAAGTCATCATGGAAAGACCGGCAAACAGTACGAGAATGATACACAGAAGGATTCCAAAGATGAGTAATAAAGCAGTTACCTTTGTCTGATGAACTCCAGGAGCTGAAAAAAAATCAATAAAAACATCCTGCGTTACTCAAGACAAATATGGCGTCATTTTTTCAATTCGATAGTCATATCAGATCGCATTATTTCAAACTTTTATATAAAGCAGTTATTAGCGCCATACTGCCAAGACAGCAGAAAACCATATTAAAAGAAAAGAAAAGAAAAGAAAATATTGCGAAAGCCTCATCGAGTCGCTAACATTCTGCGTTTAAAAGAAATTTCATGACGATCTGTTTTCAATGATGTTTGGCAATATATGTCACTCTTAATTCAAAATCCCACCAGATGATGGGCACCAAAAAGGCCACCAGATAGACGCAGTTTTGCACCAAAAAAAAAAAATGGTTCTGATATTCATCAATTTCACCATACATAGGGCCTACAGGCCCAAACAGAAAAATAATAGGTCAATTCAACTCGGCATATAGTAATCGGTAAATCCGAACTCCGAATCATTTATTTGTGAATTCGAAGATACTATATTGCATATTGATATACATACACTATGCGAAAAACTTCTTTCAGAAAAATGTCATATATATATATATATATATATATATATATATAAACATATAATTTATATAGTGCTTAATTGCTTCATTTCGAGGTACAGTATACTATTAGTAAAACATCAACTTTAGCATGGGCAGCCACGAGTACATGTGTTGACCTAGCTTACCTAAAAAGAAAGGTGAAGCAAAGATTTTTTTGTTGTTTCTTTTTAAAGACCAAGCCACTGAGAATGAAACTGATATAATGAAATTTATGCAACCATCACGAAATTATGCTTTCAAATTACCATCGACGGCACACAGAGATAATGGACGAAAAGAGATGAGGAACGGAAACTGCTGATTTCATTCGGACACGAATCTCACCTAAAGAGGATGTGCCGATAGTCTGCGGCAATGTCGTCAATCCTTGAGTAGTCCGAGGATGAGTGACATCTATAATATACCCAGAAAGAAAACAGCGGATGTATTGCAAGTGAACACTTTCCCCAGTATTTCCCCTGTTCAGAGGCCATTGCTAGTCTCTCAACACCCGCCCCCTCCCCGCCACACACACACACAAACACACACACACACGCACGCACACCATGATACGTCTAAAAAAAACAATGATAATGTGTGTGTTGTTATTCTCACCTACATAGCTGTTTTGAAATTAGACCCGGTCCAGCCTACATGCTGATCGAAAGGATTGAGTTCTTGATAGGTTTTTGTTTGTTTTTCTTTTTTTGTTTTTGTCATGTTTCTTTTTAGGTTTATGACACGGGGTAGATATCACGTTTCTTTCTAGCTCAATTGCCTATATTCAATTTTAAAAAAAAAAGAAATCATTAACACGGGCGAAGGGAATGGGCAAATCTTGGGGGGAAAAAAGAATGAGACAGAGAAAATATGCCAGAAAAAAAAAACACCTACAATTACAAACAACTTAGAATTTATACTCACTTGCAGTAATATATTCTCTGTTTTTGGCAGTCGTGCTTATAATGTGTACATCTTGCCTCTGCTTATCTGTAATGAAAAGCAGAAATGTTTATCAAGGAATCTAATACCACAGAATAGCTTTGCAAATTCCTGAGCAAGATGTCAAAATATGAAACATGGTTGTCCCCCGCATCGTAAATTAAAGTGTGTGTTTGAAGCAATGTTAGGGATGGAACTGAAGCTTTCATAGTTATTGTTATGAAGTGATTATTCAATCAAAATTATGAAGAATAAAAAGAAGATTAAGAGAGTCAAACTTAGAATAGTTATTGACACAAAACATCACTGCTACTGTTGACTTGTCCATTCCGTTTTTGCACGCTTTCATCTGCTTTATCAGCAAAAACAGAGTGAACGAGCCTCAAGGTAACACTATTTTTTTTTTACAACGGCGTTCTTAACCTGCTATCACGATCAAGAATGCACGATCAAGAAACCTCACTTTCTTTAAATGTGAGCATTCAAAGAAAATTACCATTTGGCATAATTTTATGTGCTGCATTTCTGCTAGAATCTTGGAATGGACAAAATGTATAGCCTTTTTTACTAATTCCACAACGGGGAATGCAACAAGAGCAAAGAGGAAATTCATACGCTGTCTGTTGTAATCCAAGCACTTCGGATGAATTCGGGAAAATTCATGGAAGGTTTTACTGACGTCATAAAATGGACCAATCTAACAGCAGCAGACGATGTTCCACAGCTAAAACACAAATCATAAGTGCATTCATTGCTACTAAAGAGGATGTTGAATCACTTCGAATTACTCTAATTGTGGTATTCTTCGAACGCTACTATATACCAGTGCCCAGCTTACAAACCATCACTGGAAAGGCATATATATAAGATTTTAGAGTGCAAGGGCCATCGCATTTTCGATATTGAAAAGCCCGCCTAGCAATGCTGAATGTGAATGAACAGCAAATCGCCCTGCGCGGCAGTGCGGCTGAATGCATACCTCAAACAGTAGCACGCAAGACCAAGCGAATGCTGATAGTGACTTTTGCCGAAGTGTTTGGGGACGGGCATAGCAAGTGCATGAGAGACATGGCATTTAACCTTCTATATTTGAAAGATTGTCGTTACTGTTGATGTTTTAAAGCAGATCATTCATATGACACGGAAAAGCCTCAGATTCAAGTTTGCATTAATTGGTATGACATTATTTTATCTCGGCTAAATACAAATAAAACGCTCACTACGGAAAACTGTTACACCTTTAAACCTGTGCATTGTCTATAGGACATAGTTTGTTTCGTCTAAGGGCAATTACCCCCGAGGACAACCCCCCCCCCCCCCCCGGCTAAATACTGGTTATAAGCCCCAGTCGCGGCCTTATCCGTGTAGTTGCCGTGTTGATACCGTGTGTACAGTCATATCAACGCTCCGTGTTTATATGTGAGTCACATATAAACACGGATCCTCAAGCATCTACACGGTGATCCGGGAAGATCCGGGGAGATCTGGGATAGTTTCGACCTCGATGGAGTGTCGACGAGCGTTGATATGACTGTACACATGGTATCAACACGGCAACTACACGGATAAGGCCGCAAGAGCGCGGCGTCTACACGGACAACACGGCATCTACACGGATCAACACGGCAGCTACACGGCAGCCCACACGGACCATTCCGGATTGCTCTGCCAACTAGGTAATCCCCGGGTGACGCCGGATGTTTTTGACTTCTAAAAGTTGCCGTGTTGGCCTCCTGGATGTCCCCGGATCTACACGGACATACACGGATGTCCAAGGATGTCCAAGGCGTCAGCACGGATCTCTCCCCGGATCACCCCGGATCAGATCATGGGATGATCCGGGGTGAACCGGGATGTCTATGTGACTGGGGCTTTAGTGATAAGGTTAAAGTAAAGATTAGGGTTAGGGTTAGAGTTTGGGTTAAGGTTAAGCTTAGGTTCAGGATTAGGATTAGGGTTACGGTCAGGGGAAGGGCCTAGACAATTGCCCAGGGGGTAACATTGCCCTAGACCCGTCTACGTTTGCTTGCCGATTTCATTCAGGCTTGTTCGACGAGCTTCGGTTGATTTTCGAAATAGAGAGGAAAATGGCATTTTCCTCGAATTATGTTGCACAATTTATTTGTTTTCTTTTTTTGTGAGGTCTGGAAGTTTAATAATTGGGGCTGGCTTACACTCTATTTGCAATTTCATGAAATATTATTCATGTTTAGTGGGCCTGGTGACTAAATCGATCGGTGCGATTTCTTGAGGGATTTCTTATATGCGGTCATTATTTTGTAGGACAGGAATACCGTTAGTGGAATTTATCAGTGGCCGGCAAGATGGGACAGAAGAATTCCAGACCGGGTAGTATGTTGACCATCCTGGTTGACTTGAACACTGCAGCGTCGCGTTTCCCTCGATTACGAAGCCTTCGCCACAGGTTAGAGATATCTCGGACCCAAAGCTTGTTCTATTAGAGTTCCAGTAACCATTTGACACATGACCGGGATGATCACAAAACCCGACCGAAACTATCAATGAAGACACAAAGCTAAATGATTATTGTAAATAAGACAAGGATATCCTTGGCATGATGGAAATGTGAGAAATGTGAAAAATAGATGTGATTGATGAATCCTGAAAGTAAATTTAACTCTTATATGTCTTGCACAACATTTTCGGTGTTACATGCAATTATACTGATTTAGAGAGTTGCTCAAAGAGTACATACGACGCTGCCTCGTAGTACATGTAATATTTATCATGAAATGTATAATTATACGTATGTATAATTACGTATGTCATGTTTCTTATTACATTGTTATTACAATGTTTCTTATATCAAAAGTCAAGCACACAGGGATACACCACTGACCTCAGTGGGATACACATCCAAGATATGCTTATGCATAATTATGATTATGTTTAAAGGTTCTGTATTGTTTTGTGTTCATTGATCTTGGTTTCTCATTTCATAAAATTCTCATTTCTAAATGATAAGGTAAAATCAGCAGTGCATCGAAACAACACAACGACAATTCAAACATATACTCCTTGCTGACGCCACTATAAAAGGACAACCCCCAACACCAACCACACATTGCATCAATTTGATGACAAACTGACACACATGATCTCACAATAATAGTCCCGCAAATGGAAACATGTCAACGAACAACTAAAGATGTTTGTAATGTCCATGTTATGTTTCAATGCAGTCAAAATTGTTCGCAAAGTTGTCAATCAAACTCCATCATAATGGTATGCTTGTTTGTTGAAACTCTGGTTGGACCCCTTCGAAAAACAAAAATTTGTTAAAAGTGTTATCCATCCCGTGAGTGGTGAATAAATAAATACAACAGTAAAAAGATATAATTATGTATATATATATATATATATATATATATATATATATATATATATATGTATATATATATATATATATATATATATATACAATGTATGTATATACTTTATGTATAATCTACAGTGCATGATTAGCATGATGTTATCACTCTCATTGTAGTCGAAATTCTTTTTCTCGAAGATGTCAATCAACCTCCCCCGCATGCTCGTTTAGTACATAAACATACATAATACTAACAATACAGTGCATGATGTGCCTGTATAATAGCGTCCGCGTTGGCTGCTATTTGACTCTATCATGAAGTTACTGTTTGAGAATGAACAGATAAATATTATACGGCAAAAGAAATAATCTTCATCATGAAGCCCAATCTATTAAGAACTATTTGGAAAAAGACGCAAATACTCGACCCGAGCTAACTAAATGCAAGACTTCTTTTAAATTGAATGCATTTATTTGGAACATGGTTGCCTTTTCAAGAATTTGAATGACGGACGAGATTCCGTCCCCTGCTTGAAATGAATTTGAATGCTCATTTCTGAAATGTATTCTCATATCGATTTGAATGAAACAATTTAATTAACAATATGTATTGATTGCTTCAATAGTGAATTTGAATGACCGCTGATTCAGTGCTGCGGGCGTGGAATGAGAAAATTATGAAATTACCGCGAAAACTAATTCAAGATATATATAAACCTCTAGATTTCTTTTCTTTTTGGGGGATCTATATTGTCTTTGATTTTTTAAGATTACGTGGTTTGGGAGATGGGCATGCGAGATACCATAATATTATCTTAAGAACCTATAAAGACGTAAATATTCGAGATATTTTCGACTTGCAATATTTCATCTCACCTCGGCATTTCAGCTTGACTGCCCTGTTTTCGGAACAAGCTGTTCTCGTCGTTGAACACTCCGTTATGCGTCTATATGAATCACCTGTCAAATATTGTGAAAACTCATTATGAACTCTGTAAAGGTTCGGTCATTTCACTCTGCAGGAAAAAATATCTATGAATATTCGTTATATTCTTTTGATGAAGACTATAGAAGAACTAGTATAGGAATCGCAAACATACATTTTTCTTTCACACGCACGTCGGGAGGTTGTGTAGAAAAAGAAATGATTCCCAACTAAGGCAATGGCAGACCTCCTTTACGAACTTTCACACAAAAATTTCTTACTTAGATTGGCTTGCAACGGTAGTTCGAAAAACAAGATTTCACAAGATCTACACTTTTAGGATTCTTGGAATTGAAAGTTACGATTTTTTTGTCAGATAATCGGATACATTTTAGTAAAAAATCGACATGTGCTCAAGTTTGGAATCACCTTCAGGACAATGCAGCCGTCGAGTCCTGTCCTGTGCTGCTGTAGTGGGCAATGTCTGAGGTGTGTGCCCCGCTGTTGCTGGAAAGCCGAGCTCTCCACAGACCACTTTAGCAGCTTTGGCATTAAATCCATCATAGCACACATATCTGTCTGATTCCAGGACCACCAATCCTTCATAGGGAGAGGGTCCCTCTACCAGTTTTACTGATGGTGCTTCGTGAAAATAAATGGACAGATTCATAGTTTTTCACTGGATCGTTTGACTTTAGATATAAGAAGTAATACAACTATACATTGATTACAATGAGCAAATGAATAGTGTAAGAATATATAGAAGATCTTCTTAGAATGTGTCTGCATATCTTCTAAGACTGTGTACTATGTTGATTCCACACGGTAGGATGTGATTTGATTTAGTTTATATATATATATATATATATATATGCATATATATATATATATATATGTATATACATATTCATATATACATATATATTACATTAAAAGTAGTAGGATTGACATCTTGCATTAAACGGACTCATTCACTGCAAGTAGTGCCGATTCGGTTCGTTGCTATTGTAGACAAAGAAAAATCAAAACAAACACAACGAAAGTTCCTTTGTCTTTGCCTCTAATGTGCGTATATCTATCACGTTTTAATTGTCTTCTTGGTTCATATTCCATGTCAATCAATCAAATAACAAACCCAATTCATGAAAACACGAAACATCGTCTGCGTGTGTGTGTTTGTGTGTGTGTTTGTTTGTGTACAAGAAGAGAGGGAATTAGTGAAATACGAGGACAAGTTTTTAATGAAGGAGTAATTCACGCTGTTAGGCCCTACTTAAAGACCGAAACACTCTAACTTCGTAGCGTAAGTCATCGGAATGCATGGGCAATCAAAAATTTTAATATTGAATAATTTTATCAAACGACAGACGAAATTGGAAAAAAAATTAACTTGATGGAGTCGTATGATGACGTCAGTCAACCAGATTAGATTTCTGTGATATTAATGAAAAGAAATTTGACTTATGTAAAAAACTATGTTGAAGAAAATAATATCAAACCAACACAGAAATGAACAAACAATACTATTCATTAGCTCGGATTCACGCAAAGGAATAACAATATTTAACGAGTCTTTGTTTTGTAGACATTTTTTTTGTTTAGTCTGGGAATATCGAATACATTAGCAAGTAGGCAGAACATTTAATTTCATTTCCAATTCATTTATTCCCTCTGTCTATTGTATTAACTAACTACAGGAAGGGGTATGACTATATTGAATTTTGACATTATTTTATCATTCTTGATAGCTACTTCGTTGCTAAAACTGCCAATATCGTTTATAAAACATAGCCTACTCATCGATTCTCAGTGGGTCAAATTTAGCACCATGGTCTCTTGTTTTGCCTTGTAACAAGTCAAAGAATGAAGATAATGTTTCAACTCCGTGTTTGCTCAATACGAAATACAAATGTCACTAGTATAGTACTTACCATCGAAACACTTCGCGTTCAGCTTAAAGTTAATTGGGTATATATGCACTCCATATCTGAAGCTCGATCCGATATGTCAGCGATAAAAACTGGGTAGACTGATCATCATTCTGAATCAAAATCAGAGACGTTCTATTCGCTTTTTGGTCTTGAATGTTAACTCCAATCAACTGGTTGTTCGCAAACTCAAGTTCACAGAGAATTCGTCGTCCACGAGGTGCCTGTATAATCCAGGTATTCTTGGCGACACAATTTTCATCGCATGATATCTCGCGCTCCAGCGGTTTGCCCGAACAAGTCAGTGTCAAATCTGCAAGACGTAAAATGTAGAAAAAAAAGGGTTCATAGCCACCTGCCCATAAATCCATGAAATTGTGTCCATTGGAAGACTGGAAGGTGTTATCTCAGATCCCGATGGAAATAGTATTCGAAAGATATTGACGAGTTAAAATAGCTCTAAATGATTAAGACTTTCGAAGTCCAGAGATGCATGGGTTAAGAAAAAAAAAACCAACTCTGTCACCGCTCATTGTTAATAAGTAAGAATAATATTTAGTAGCATTTAATCAAAAACAGCTAGTATCAGCCCACGTAATGAAAGTAGGCCTAAACAGACTGTTGAAATTGTTATTACAAGTACCTTAAGTGTTACGAGAAGTACATGAGACAGTATTGGAAGGAAGAAATATGAAAAAAATACCTACAAGGCGTGTTCGGCTCCAGAGCTGAGAAAGTCAGAATCGGATTAGAAAAGATGACAACAGCAAACAACAACGCCAGGTAAGCCATTTTCCTCTGATCGACAAAACCAATATTAGTAATTACTCATAAGCCGTGTAGCCGTTGATCGATTCTTGTTCGACGAAAAATATCACTTGCGGAGAAAAGACACAGATATACTTCAGTTTGCCCCAGTAAAGTCGTACGCTGTACTTGCGCAATGAGATTTTGTCATAAATGAAAGGAGCCCCAATGAGGATGGTATAGTACTGCGCAACTCCACAGCCACTCCCTGCGTGGGCAAAAAAAAAAAAAAAAAATCATAAAACTATTTAAAAAAACGGTCTACTGACGTATCAGCTTATTGCATTGTGTTGTTTCGCACATTGTAAGAGACTTTCAAGGAAGTGAAAAAATACTATGTACACATACCACTCAACAATACTCAAGGCGAGGAATAACATTGCATAGTAATGTCTCACAATTAACATTTCCCAGGCTTTTACGAAAGCGATACAGCACAATGTACAGAATGCACAGCACCACTCAAGAGTGCCATTTATTGGTCAACCATACAATTGCCGGATGTGCTTCAAAGAAGATAAAAAGCTCATTCTGTTTGTCATAGTTCGATCTGTAACTTGTTTATTACTTTCTATAGTCCGCGACCATCTTTGGTTGAGGTGTTGGATTTCATCTTGTTAGATATATTTCATAATGATCGTGACATTTACCGTAACCTTAACACTGAAAGATAAATATACTCCAGTATCTACAGGATTTCCCAGTCAATTTCAAACTCACTCCAATTGATTTAACGTTTCAATCAATTTTATCCGAAATTTTATTAAAACATTTTTATTCAGGATTACTTGATCAGTATGAGCTGTTTTTCATCAATTTCCTGAGATAAGATATAAAAATACAAGCAGAAATCCAGTCATTACAAACAATTTGTTATCGGCTGCAGTAATCAAAATAAATCAAGTAGATAGTCATAATTATTATTTCATTCATTCATTTCATTTTATTTCATTTCCGACCAAAGTATACAATATTACATTTGCATATAAACAAAGTAAAGTAAAATGTGACTTTTGCATATTCAAATGAGATTTAAATGCTCGTCATTATTATTGTTTAGAATGAGACAAAATATATATACTTTAGATGAAGAAATGTACGGATGACTGCAACTGAATCGTAACACAGAAAAAAAGTCGGAAATGGAAGGGACTGCTAAACACTCAAAGTTATTCAACGGAATAAATTTCATATCTTCACACTAATCACTCAACGAGAAGACTGCAGAGAAAGACAAAGAGAGAATCTCAATATAGCATCAGAAAACATGTTGGCATGAATGCCGACCTACATCATGTATATGTTACACTTTTCAATAGGCAGTAATAACTATACGCAATTTAGCACACACAGTCATGGGCACACATATCCACCCACTCTCTCTCACATTATATACTCGCGTATATCTGACAATGTATACCATTTCTAGAAAAACACTTTATCCAGCGAAAAACTAAGTTTATCAAAATAAACTTAGTTTTTCGCTTGATCATGTTGATAGACTGCGTTTGTCAGTTGATAGGCAATGTTTATCGGCGGCAAGCTCAGTTTATCGGAACTATTGGGCAAATGAAGCGCCACAGACGTGTAGAAACTGAATGCTCCTACAAACAGAATTGCTTTGTGACGCACGCTTAATTCCACGAGCATTTAGAGAAAGTGATACCACAGGATTTTTGAGCAACCATTTTACAATGAATTACAAAGGCAAGATGTTGATGCATTGTCGACAGCTATTGGGTGATAGATATATTTTCCCCTCTACTTTCACATCCGCAATCGTGAATAGATTAATTGCAATTATAGTACAAGTATACAGTATGTGCTTATACCCTAAAATGATTGCTCTTCCTCAATAAAGTCTCTTCCAAATTATCTGATTTGTTTCGTTGATATCATCCCGTTCTCTTGTTTTAAGTCTAAAAGATATGGCAGGAATTATCATTACAAGTTACTGTTCTGTGCAAAATGTTTTCAATTGATCTGGCACTGTGATGGTAGCTCTGATAGTAGTTTCTTTCTCTATTTGATGAGTTTGAGTTAGGCCTACTGAGTATGATTCTATTTGTCATTCCTCTTAGTACCTATGAAGTCTGTAGAGAAATCCATGAATAAAATTCTGGAGTGCTGTCATTCCTGAGATGACGATGTAACATTTCAGTCTTCCCTGCCTAGTGGACCCCATAGCCCTGTCAACCGACTGACGGGATCAATGCGAAGATGGCGAGGGGGTTATAAAATGGCTACATTTGATCCACTATTCTCCAATCCGAAAATATTCGAATTTTCCTGGAGTTTGCTGTTTGTTTTTTAATTCGATCCGTACTGCTTACATGTTCATGGTATTATTGTAAACCACTGAAAACAGTCCTATTATACTCAATCGCAATATTCGAAAAAAGAAATCTACTTCAAATCCACAATCATTCCAAACTTTCAAAAAGAAAAATGCATTTTCCGTGTTCTCATGAATACTCTGATAACATTAACACGAGCTTATGTGATAGTCCCTTGCATTTAACTAAGTATGATGTCATATAGCAAAACATAGTGATATTTAAAGAATCTTAACTTATTATTTATCAGATATTGGCCAAGCTTTCACTGATGTTTTGATATCTTGCATTCAGAGAATTGCCTCTGACTCCTGTTAGTAGCCAAATGTTTGTGAAAGCTAACCCAGGTCTTCCCTGGTATTATGCAATGTAAGTGTGTTGCTGATTTGGCACATACCGGATAAATTCTCTAAAGTGTCATGTGTTTATCTCATTCCAGGCAGAAGTGGAAAAATTCACTGTACATATTAGAGAAACACATTGGAATTAGCATGTATGATAAGTAACATGTCTCATGTAAACACTTAGAAATTAGCTTATATGATGTGTAAACATGTCTCATACTGAGAAATTAGCATGTTAATGTGTAAACATGCCACATGTTTAGTGTGTGCAATTTTGTTATCGATCTAGAAATCAGGCACATGTTCTAAGAGTAAACACTAAAATGGCAACTAAACATGTCGCAGCGTTTTTAATCTGTCACAGCGAATAAACGTGTCTCAGTGTTTACATCTTAAACAGTGTGTCATGTTTGTTTGTGTGTTTTTTTTTTTTTGGTTCAGTGTTTAGATCTTAAACATTGTGGGTGATTATGTGACTTTGTGGTGTCTTAAGTATTTCAACACTGTGTGTGATTATGGTGTAAACGTTTGGTGTTTAGCCTATACAAAGAAAATGCGTTTAGTTTTTAAACATCAGAACCGTTTGAAACGCAAACATGTGTGTGTGATAAACACCCATAGGCCGTGTTGAAAATAAGCACAGCATTAACTCCTAAACATGTTCAATATATAAACACGTCGCTGTGTTTTAAAACTGTTACAGAAAAGTCTTTAGTTAGGGGTTTAGAACTTAAACAATTTTTTTTTACAGTGTACATTATATATATATATATATATATATATATATATATATATATGTATATATATGTATATATATGTATATACATATATATATATATATTATATATATATATATATATATATATATATATATATATATATATATATATATATATATATAATGTACACTGTAAAAAAAATTGTTTATATATATATATATAATGTGAGAGATAGTTCCCTGGGTCCCGAACGTACGCGGTGCCGCATTGTTGGTTGCATATAATTGAAAGAAATTTGGACTGAGCAACGTCCCGCCTCAGTCCAATTTCTTTCAATTATATATATATATATATATATATATATATATATATATATATATATATATTTCAACGAGGCTTTTTCATTGTTTACAATGCTACATTTCATTTGTTGCTATGCTACCCCTTACTCTGTCATCGTGTGGTTCGGGATGAATTGTGAAGTAATGATATGCTGTAAGCTTGTGTTCGTCCCACTTCTCCCATCTTGACATATCAATGAGACACCAGGAAATCTTGAAACCATAAATTATTATTCTGTAGTGGTTTAATAGAACAGTACTTTGGTTTACATTTATATCTTTCGTTCATTAGTCAGTGTTCAAGCGCACGCAATGACCGCCCCAAGTTATTTATATTAGGTAAAATATCACGTTTTTACCATGGGGCTTTTTTTCTATTTGTACAATAGGCAAACCAACTTACTTTATAACAGTTTCAACAGTATCTTCTCTTACTATACTTTAGACGCACTGATCACATTCACTGAGGATAGATTATGACCTGCATAATATTATGACATATTCATGGCGCAATGAATTATTAATAAGGCAGCCATAACCATTCTTTTACAGTCGTTTCTTACTATGCTGTATTTTTCTAATCATGTTTCACTTCATACTTAATCGTGCAATCATGCATACTAGACATAGAATAGATTTCTGTTTGCTGCATTCATCTCTTAATGCTTGATCAACAGTTTATATTAAATGGGTTAGTCAAATACCGGTTAGCTATTGGCTAAACACAGTCACGTGATAGAGGTACATTTATGTTCGCCATGGGCGAACATTCTTGTAATGTTCTCCCATGGGAAAACATTTTCACATAACAAATGACAGAAGGCCTAGGACCGCGCGCGCACAGAAAATTTGGCTCTGCGCGAGCGAGCGATTGAGTGTGTTGCGCTAGCTGCTGGTGATTGACGTTGACGTATTTGACGTATTTGACTAACCCATGTAACATAACAGATGATGACTTTTGTTGTCGGGAACATATACCAAACGTTCCATCCTCAGGGTTTGAAATGCTATTTCGGGATGCTATAACTCCCTCGACTTCCTCTCGGGACTTTTAACCTCCCTCAATAACATTTCAAACCCTTCGGGTAGAACATTCGTTATGTTCCTTCCCCCGCCAGTCATCATCTATATAATGTTAAGCAATCTGGTATTTACGTAATGTCAATGCTAACACGAAACATTACGCATTAGTCAGTACTATGACTTTTAAATCGTGCAGTCATAAAGGCATATATACATTGAACTGTAAGTCGTAAAGCAATAACTAAATGAAGTAATTGCTCGCGGACTCGATGAGACCTAATAGGCATGTCAATTTGCGTTGGTATGAGATAAATATATTACTGTGTCCACAAAATGAAAACGTGAAGTTATTTTGATAAAAATGTACACCCAAGTTATGTGATTATGTATACATGTTTTATACATATATTACATATCGTAGTGTGTGTATATGTGTGTGCATCACTTTTGTTTGTGTGGTATCTTTAGTAGCGACATTTTGTACAGAAGGGTAAGATGGATAGCTCATGATTTAATGATAATAGACTTGCAATATCATTACGTTCGACGCTGCTGTCATCTACCTAAAGAGGCATTTCGATTTTCTGAGCGGACTTTCTAATAAGAGTCACTTATTTAATCCATCCCTTTGGGAGTACAGTACACAGTGTAACAGGCCTCTTATATTATGCAAAAATTATTCTGTGTCAGGAACATTTCAATCTCCTCCATAACATATTCTAAGTAGCCTGCATGTATGTGCATGTGTTTTAGATCGAAAAAAAAAATAATTCTTATTGAAATTGTCATGATTAGTTCAGCCGTTATCACATTTGCATCACGTCTTTTACTTTTTTATATTTTTTATTCAACTTTCAAAGTGGTAACATTGCATTAACATGTGAAACATCATACCATGAAACTAAGGAGCAAGGGTTCCAAGGTTTGTTGCTGTTGCTGTTCCAAGGTTTCTTGTTTGTTGAGTAATTTCATTACTTAACACATTAACCACCATGTAACGATATGCCCTCCGACTTAACGTAATGAAAAGGGGAAGAAAAACAGCATGATCAAATGTTTAACGCTTTATAGGGCTGGTACAGTTTCGGTTTAGATGGGACTTCAGATTTCCAACTTCTTTTAATGATAATTGTGATTGATATAATAACAAACCTCTTATGAAATATGAAAGAACATAATCCTATGAGGAATTCAAAGGTTAATTGAAGAAAATTCGTTTTGAAATGGCTGAGATATCCAAAATAAAGCAGTCCTTATAATAGATATGGGACCCACCTATAGGATCGCTTTGTTTTATTTTTTGTGGATAACTCAGCCATTTCATAACCGATTTTCATTAAGTAAACTTTGTATTCCACTTGGAATTGTAAGCTTTTCAACATTTTATATAGGGTGCTTTCTAAGTATCTCCCATAGAGTTAAAAATTGAATCGTCACCTCAACCAGTGCAATATAATCCCTTTAAAGCTCAAACAGTACTTGAGCTGATGGTAAGGTTGAACATTTATCGTTGAACTTATTCCCGAAGTTATAGAACGTTGAATAAATATTTGCAATCCTATGGGACTAGATTTGGGGAAAAAAAGATATACGGCTAATTCCTTTTGCAACATTACATGTTTCACACTTCGTCCTCTTTCATAGAGAATCTATTTGTTTGTAACATTAATGTACAGATCCTCAGAGAATTCTGGCTTTGGATCAGCACATGTTTTACGTTCTTTGTCCACCTCTGCATACAACCCCTCACTCACTGCTGCTTTTGCCTGCAAAAGTGCTCCAACTTCTTTGTTCATCCGTGCGTACAGTTCCTCACAAGTTTTGGGCTTTGAGGCGAAACCAACTACATGTAGTTTCATGGAATCTGCGGGCTTATTGAAGCTATCCGTATCTGTCACTTCTGGAGGAAGAATATCTTTAGAATATTTTTCTGGATTTAGCAGACTATATTCGTCGGAGTCAAAGGCACCATGGAAATGTGGTTCCTTTTGGGGATCAATTTCATTACTGTCGTCTGGATCCAATTGATAGTACACTACCTCGTCAGAAGGTGACGCTTTAACAGAACTTATATTGGAAGAGTGCACTGTGTACCTTTTGTGCTGCAAATTCGGACTAGAAGGCAAAAATGCAGATGTGTGATTTTGGGGTAGAGCCCTGTGGGAGGCATTATTGATGTGATCATAATCGTTGTCTTCACAAATGTTAATGGACATGGCAAGGTCGGGATATCTACATGACTGAGCATAATCCGCTACCAGTTCTATATTCTTATCAAAAGCTGTGACATTTCTAGATCGATTTGGGTATGTTTTGTTGCTAGTTTTATTCTGTTTACGAGTGCAAATGCTGTCGGACCTGACACCAAAGTTCAGCGAATTATAAAACTCGTCATCATACAAGCATGCTCCACCATGGGCTCCATAAACACCATTGGTCAGCCTGTCGTTTCTCTTAGGATCAAAATCTTGGTAGTTACAGTTCTCATAACAGCTCGCTGCTTCACCCAGTGAAGTTTCATAGGAGCTATTATTTTCTTGACAACACGGAATACTCGGTGAGGTCAGAAAGGTACTGACCGTGGTATTGACGTTGGTCTGTGTGAAATTTGTGCAAGGGAAGATTTGCTCCGTCCTTGACGGTCGGGAATCCTCCTTCTCTACCCCCTCAGTGTCCTGGTAGATGTGGTCGCCTGCTTCAGGGTCAGTACCGAATGAGTCAAGCGGAACATGTCTAGTCGTTCTCGGAGTAGAAGCAAAGGTGTCTACAGGATTCATCTGGATTTGATCATCTCGTGTGGGGTCATTTGACGTATTGGAAGCACCCGGAGGCCTACGTCTGTTGCTTTACAAATAAGAGAAAATAAAGACAAACTTACGCATAGTATACGCTGTGGCAAAAATACCTGTATATGGCATCTGAGTTCTAAGTTGGTTGATGCGTCATAACCGACATGTATGCTACAAGATACAATTCATACTGAAATAGCAATCAAATGCAATACTGTACGTGCATATTTTGTACGGACAGATGCATCGAAATTACGTGTTTTGACAAAATGCATTTCATAGGGACCGGATCGCTCCAAGTGAACGAAGAAAAGAAGATCTTACCACATACTGTAGCATCCCGCTCCCCCCCCCCCCCCCCCCACAAACACACAACACACACAAATGGAAAAGAAAAATAGAAACGACAAGAAGAAGCTCAACTATGGATCACTCACGTTTTATAAGAATGATGACACCAAGCCATGATGGAAATACCGACAAACAGTATGAGGATGATACACAGAAGGATTCCCAGGATGAATAATAAAAAAGTATCCTTTATCTGATGATCTCCAGGAACTGAGGGGAAAAAAATCAACATAAATATCATTTGTAATCGAGAAAGAGAATGAAATGCGCTGAAACATGTGGCAAGACCTAGAACTATTGTTTTATTCTCTTCATGTCTTCACATGCAGGAGGTGGGGCTATTGAACGTTAAGGAAATTGTGCAGTGATACGCTTGGCTATATAGGCAAAGGTGCATTCGACCGCAAAGGTTTACCCCTCATTATGCATAGTCGATATTCAATTCGATATTCAAAACACCTTATGATTTTACATTACATGAAGCAGTGGGATTTATTGCCAAGACAGCAGGAAACCGTGGTAAAAAAAAAAGAGAAGAAAGATGTCACCGTGAAAATCTGATGGTGTTGCAAACATTCTATGTGATTTGCATCACAAAAAAAACAAATCAAGACGCCCTGCTTTCAAATAATGTTTGACGATGTTTGCCGCTTTATATCCAAATCCTTGGGAACAACAACAAACTTGGCCACCAAATAGACGTGATTTTGAGAAAGTAATTGGCCACAATAATGTGTAGTGATCTGATCGCTTGCCGAAAAAGAAGAGGAAGCAAAAAAAAAAAGATAATTAAAGAAAAAATAAAGTCAAATTTGATTGTGCTAAATAAACTAAAATCTTTACACATTATAACCATCAGCGAACTTTGCTTTCAATACATGCAATACATGAGCATTGACGGCACGCAGATATATAAAAAAAAGACAAAAAGGAGAAGACAAAAAGTTCAGACACAAATGTCACCTGAAAAAGATGTGTGGCTAGCCTGTAGCAATGTAGTGAATTTGTTAGTGGGCTCAACGTCACCTATATAAACAGACAGAAGACAGCGGACAAATTGTAAGTGAATACTTTCTCCATGTATTTCCCTGTTCGACTGCCTTAACCTGATCGGCCCCGCGATATTTCATTTCCTTTATTGAGTTTCCAAATAAATTACGTTTCTAACAAACATCCAAAGACCAATAAATAGAAACAAATATTTGTTTTTTTTTAACAAATGGATCCAGATAAGTATTAGAATAGAGTGCGTTACTTTGATATTGGATAATTAAGATTATGTGCGAGGAGCCTAGCTATGGAAAAGAACATGCTTGTGGGGGTAGATCTTGAAAAAAATAAAACACAATCACTTACACACACATACATACACTGCATGCAAGCGAGTGCACCTGGACAAGCGTGTGCATACACACACACACACACACACACACACACACACACACATACATACATACATACATACACAGACACAACAAACAACAAAGAGAAATGAAGAAAACACCAACAAAACTGTCCTAGGCATACCTAGGGACAGCATTTTGAAGAAAATAACGTGGGTGCCTGGCAGCTGCCAGAGAAAAGAAAATATGAAAAAAAAAGTTGGAAATCAGAAGATATGAACCTGTTCAACAACCATGCCGAAGAGTTTTGATGTCAATCTTATTCATTTCAAATTATCTTCTGATTCGTGCTGTCATCAGAACACTTCAAAAAAATAAACAAATAAATATAAGGGAAAAAATAAGCTTACGTTTGAATGTATAACATGTGAGTGTTCGTCGCAGCTTAATATTTAGATACTTCCAAAGTTTCCGCGCGTTATAGATAAAAGTATAATTTTGCAATAATCATTCGTAATCTTGTTTTTGGTATATGGTACATACCACTCTGTCTTGTTGAAGATTTATGTATTTCTTTATTTTCTTAAATAAAGATTCCAGCAAATTCACAATAATTCAATAGATGCATCTGAACTTCTTCATTCATTAATAAAAACCATCTACGAATATTACTTTTTAGACGAAAGCAGATCACTATGCGCACATGAATTACTGCCATGTGTCATGGTATGACATGATTTGTATTTATCACATTATTAATTTGTCCCATTTTGTAAATGTTCATCATGTAAGAAATTGATGTTGCTTCAATACTATTGTTAAACAAGCAGTGGGATTTTAAAGACATGAGTTTAACCAAAAGGTTATTTTGTGATGCACAATAAAAGGAAAAGACAGTGGGTTGGAATTGAATGTTTCCAGAATGAGTAGATCCTATGTGACGTCAAAATACGAGGAAAAGGTATCCCTGATGGTACATACTTCATGCTGTCTGAAATGTGGACGTCATTAAGGACGTCACAACACAAGTTTACAATTTTGTCAAGTAAGGGCCATTCCAGAGAATTCCTGGTTTCCATGGACAGGAAGTCATGACATCAAGCGGCGGCTTAACCAGTGCAAAACAAAACGGTTAAGAAAGTTTTGACAGGCAGAAAACACCAGCGGATAAGAAAGTGGGGCTAGGACTTCTGAAAAAAAAAAGCTTTCCAAGAAGTCGCCTCATCTTACTTATTTTACATGGAGGCCTATGGTCTTGTAAGTGTGGAAACATGAGGTGTTTAGGCGTACAATTCAGACGCCGCGTGATATTGCTGAACACTCAGGATCAGGCTACGTCACTCCAAATCGAGTGTTGGAATCACTGTGATTAGGGAACTGGTGCATTTCGACTCGGACAGCTTGGTTGTACAGAACAGAATCACTCACTAAGAGGATTCGAGTTTGAACACCAACAACTGTGCCTTTTTTTTTCATGCGGTTTTGTTTGGATTGATTTTATTTTGTTTGTTTATTATATTTTGTGGGGGGGGGGGTAACGTGCAGCAGACAGTGCATTAATTTTCTTTCCTGATTGCAGATGTTGAATAAAAAAAAACGATAAACAGGGAAAAGGGAATGACATAGAATTGTCCTTCCCCCAGGGGAAAAATCACGAGCAACTTAGAAATAACTCACTTGCATTAGTTTCTCTGCTTTTTGCAGTCGTTGTGCTTACATCTTTCCGCTGTTTATCTGCCATTAAAAAGTAGGAATGAATATTGGTAGGAATGAATATTTATGAATATAATGAAAGTAGGAATGAATATTTAAGGAAAATAATGTCACAGAATAGCTCTGCAAGTTCTCATGCAAGTTTCAGAACATAAAAACGGTTGTTCCCCACATTGTAAATCTTGTTTGAAGAATGAATATTGGTAAATAGTTCATTTTAGTTAATTTCTGCATTCCGTTTTCAATATTACATGTAATAAAATTTGACAATATGCCATAGATTATATGAATTGTTCCAATGCATTAATAGCCTAAACATTGTGTAGTGTACGTATCATGTGGAGTCGTATAAAGAAAGCGTGAGAAAAATGTAGAAACAATGTCAATTTCAAAGTACCTATACACTGTACAGTAAGGAACACTTCAAATTGGGTTCAAGAATGTATAATATAAGTACTGTTTAAATATATATTGTATATACGAATGTATAATGAAATTGGAAATGCAGTCAACCATCTTTATGAGCAGAGCTTTACTAGCAAGATGGTCCAAGACAAACTTACGATAAAAAAAAAAAGATTGTGTCGCCATTCACTATAAGTGATTAGCACTTCAGATGGCGTACAGTCACGACAGTGTTGTGAGGTGTGCGTTGTGTTGTCATTATGTTGATCTGTAAAGTGTATGATAGCCAATATTCATACTCTGTGTGAAACATATGATATCATCATCTTTAATCCTTTATTTAAAAAAAACACAAACAAAAACTTATAACAAAGATTAATCATCGTAAGAATATTGAGATATATGATAAAGGATATCTTTTATCTTTTAATTATCTTTCAAAGATATTCAATGATTAACACTATTTTAGAAAGAATTTCGGACATCATCCCAAAATGTTCAAATAACTCTTTTTGAAGGGATTATAAAATTAGAGTCATTATAGGTTAGTCATTGTGATGGAATAAAACATCACCGCTGTACAGCTGATTTGTCCTTCACTATAGCATGCTTTTTGCACACTTTAATCTGCCTTATCGGTAAATACAGAGTAAATGAGCCTCAGGAGTAACACATAAGTTTACAAACACGTTCATTCTATTCTTATTCTACTCCTTATCAAGACAGTAGAAGCTTCATGTTCTTGAAAAGACTCGAGAGCACAGAAATCAGCCATACCAACAGAATAAGCGCATTTCTATGCTTTGTAGAAAATCGACCGATGGGATTTCTTAAGGAATTTCCCTGATAGATTACCGTCATAGTGTTTGTAGGACAGACTAACCGTTTGTATTCTTCAATGCCCGACAAGATGGGACGGAAGAGTTCCAGGTCGGGTAAAACGTTGACCATCCTTGTTGACTCGTACACTGCAGTGTCGCAGTACCCTCTATTACGAAGCCTTCGCCACAGGTGAGAGTTATTATGGACCCAAGGCCTCTCATATCAGAGTTCCAGTAACCATTAGACACATGGCCGGGATGATCACAAAACCCGGACGAAACTATCAATGATGATGATTAAACGACATAGAACTGAATAGTCATTACATATAAAATAAAGACATTAAAGCATTTTCTCAACTTTTGTTCATTGGGCTGTCATGAAAGCTACAGGTTAAATATTTGGATGATTAAGTACCACCAGATTTATTAGAACTACAATATTACACATACACAAGCACACATGTACACATAATATAATGTGCAACGTCGACGTAGGCCTGTACATGTCTTTTCATGAAATATGAAAAACAGCACTTATCACCGGCATGGGCGATAAAAACTAACAGTTCCTGTATAGGATCATGATTCCTACATGATGTTAAACATTTCGAATACTTTTTTTTTTAAAAGAATAATGAGTTCATTACGTAAATAAACATTAGAACGATAGAAGTAGAGCAGACTCTGAAAACAAATGTGACTAGTATGTTATTCTGGAAGTAAATTTCACTCTGGTGACTTGTCTTTCTGTTTCTGATTTGCATGCAATAGCAGCTCTCTGAAAAAAAAAATGCTGAAAGGCACACGACGCGAAAGAAAATAGAAAAAAAGAATGACACTGTAAACGCATTTTCAAACTTAAAAAAAAGATTAAGAGTCATGGAACGAATTTTGTGAATTTCCGAAAAGCAAGATCACATGAATAGGAATAGTTAATGTTTGATAATTTACTTACAGCTGTAAATCCTAAAATATCACAAAATTTCACGATAAAATTTGTTTTAACTAGATCAAAACTGTGAATAGGGCATGTGAACATTAACGGTCAAATCTCATTTTTACGGACTTCGTGAAAACTGCAAAATCTATAATCCACGTTTTTTTTATGTCAGTGAAATGAGGCTGTACTATAGACATAAAACCATCGATTGTTTAATCATGGAGCTACTAACAGAGACGCTCTGTTAGTAGCTCCATGGTTTAATCAAAGATCTGGGTTTTATTATAGTCATTAACATTATTTGCTGTCATACAAATTTTGAAGCGGTTTAGTTCTGGTTTTGTCATTCTTGTCATATGATTTCTTAATGTATAGCAATGTCAAGGCATAATGGCATAGTGCACTGTGCACAATCATATGAATTATTATACATACATGCATACAAACATACACAAACATATGACGTACATATTCCAGATGTTTTTCGATTTTCCATATCTATTCTCACCTCTGCATTTCAGCCTGACAGCCCTGTTTTCGGGACAACCTGTTCTGTTCTTTAAACACTCCGTTATGCGTCGATATGAATCACCTGTCAAATATTGTGAAAACCCATTACGAACTCTGTAGATGTGTTATCATTTCACTCTTTAAGAATATCATTTAAGAATGGCAGTTATCTTCTTTTTATGAAGAGGAGGAAGAAAGTCTCAAGTGTACTGAGTTTTTTCTTCATCACAGGAATCCGGAGTTTGTAGAGAAAAGGAATATATTCAAAGACAATAGTGTACAGCCTACATTATGAATTTTCACTCACACATTTCGGCTTTGCTTCTCGTGGAGATGAATTTTCTCAACTTTTTGAAATGACAGTACAAACATACATTTTGTTGAAATCTTTTTATTCAGTTCGGGGGTCACCTTTAGGACACTGCAGCCGTTGAGTCTTGTTCCGTGCTGCTGTAGTGGGTAAAGTCTGAGGCGTGTACTCCTCTGCTGTTGGGAAGCCAAGTTCTTCACAGACCACTTTTGCAGCTTTGTCGTTAAATCCATCATAGCAAACATATCTGTCTGGATTCAGGACCACTAAGCTTTCATTCGGGTAGGGTCCCTCTACCAGTTTGACGGATGGCGCTTTTTGAAAGTAAATGGACAGATTGATATTTACGGGACTGTTTGACTCAAGATAAAGACTGCATTCATTAAACTGAGCCAGGGATTCTTTAATAGACACTACCTCATAGAGCTATGTTATCGAATAGAAGATCCTCTGGACATATGTTTGCATATTGTTGCGTTTCAAACAAGAGTCAATGAATCGATCACACCAACATAAATCATTGCATTTCCAGAGAGAACATTTATTGGCGTCTTCACTTCAGGAGGACCAAATTCAGACTGACTCCCAAACAGGAGTTTTAGCTTGGCATCATTCCCAGCCAAGTATACAAACAATTAACCAGTTGGCTACTTCCATAGTCATAGAAGAGATTAAATAAGAAACTAATACAGGTACAATCGAGCAATAGGGTGGTAATTGGAGGGAGGCATGGCTACAACAATAGGACAAAGAGACATAAAGTTGAGACTATTACAAAGGGGTGACATCAAACGTCTAGCTACTAGGGAAGGACAAAGGATAGGTTCTTGCATGGTCAGTATAGTAGATGAGAAAAGGGCTACAATTACTGCTTTATTCTAGGCACCAACACTGAGCTTTTACGTGTGTGTCTTGGTTCAATTAATACATAGGGGCTAACTAAGCCCTCCACTTTATGACTTTAGGACAAAGGATATTCAATCTGTACAAGATATATGTGTGGGAGAATACTGATAAGAATTAGGACATTGACCCTGACTATGAAGTGTAACCAGTATACAGGACAAGTTACTGACCTTAACAATATCTTTAAGACTTGCTAATGTAACATTTCCACACTGTCAGGCGAAAATTATTCGACTACAATATGATTTGGTTTTGTTCTTACGATAAATGAAGTGGAAATGACGTCTTGTTAGACACGTTAAATGGACTAACTCATGCACGGCATGTAGTCCCGATTCAATTTTTGGTTGTTGTAGTTGTAGAATTGTTCTGGACTAATATACATATAACAACACAAATAAAACAACATAAATAGGCCAATTACTTGGCTCCTGAAGTATATCTTTGCTTCTTTGTCTTTATTTGTTACATGTTGATACTAAATAAAAGGTGGCAAACGTCAGACCAACAAAAAAACAACAATGGCATACACACTCATGCTACATGCTTTGTTGCCCATATTAACGAAACGAAATAACAAAATTTAAAATCATGTTCTACAGTTTGTAGATAATCTGTGCCTCAGTCTGCACTGAGAGGCACAGTAACTGGACTATCTCTTTCGTAGTCGAATAGATTAACGAGTCCTAAAAAAAGTGAATTCCATTTCTCATTCATTTCATATTGTTTATTGCTCCATCAGTAAATAATATACTTTCTGAATACCAACAATGTCTTTACATTGATTGATATTGGTATTTTGTAGTTCTTCGTTTTAATAGCGTTATATGCCCTACACTAGTGTTTTAAATCCGTATTTGTTCAATGAAACATACAGACTTAACTAGTACTTACCATCGAAGCATCTGACGGTCATCGTAAAGTTCACTGGGAAGTTATATATAATTAATCCAAAGCTTCATTCGATGGGCCAGTGATAAAAATTGGGAAGGCTGATCGTGATTCTCAAACAAAATCAGAGACGTTCTGTTCGCTTTTTGGTCTTGAATGTAAACTCCAATTAACTCGTTGTTCGTAAAATCAAGTTCACAGAGAATTCGTCGTCCATGAGGTGCCTGTATAACCCAGGTATCGTTGGCGACGCAATTTCTATCACATGATATCTCGCGTTCCAGTGGTTTTCCCGAACAATTCAGTGTCAAGTCTGCTGGATTTAAAATGCAGAAAAGATGTCCATAGAAATCCGCTGGAATACTTAAAATTTTCTCGACAGGAAGACAAAAGGATATATTTTCAAACATCGAATGAAATTATGTTCGAAGGGTGATGTTTATTAGAGTATCGTCTCTAAGTAGCTTTTGAGATTTTCAGTGTGTAAAATCTGTCTTTTCTTATTGCTGGTAAGAATAATATTTGGTATCAATTCATTAATACAGTTAAATATCAGTCGAAATAATGCAGTACATATTGTTGTAGAAATCATAATTACAGTTTCAGTAGGCCAACTCATGTATATGAATATTAAACATGTTAAATAGTAATGGCAGGAATATATGAAAAGAATTGATACCTACATGGGATGATAGGTTCCAAAGTTGAGGAAGTCAGAATCGGATTAGAAAAGATGAAAACAGCAAACGATAATGCCAGGTATGCCATTTTACCCTGATCGGTCATACAAATACTAATAATTTTGTCATATAAGCCGTGAAAATTGTTGACAGATTTCTGGCTGAGAAAAGACATATAGCCACTAAACCTTGCCTTCAGTAAAGTCACGCAATGTGGCGAAACGATTTTGGAATGAGGAAGAGGAGACCTGCATGCGCGTAGTGGTACTGCGCAACTTACATAGCCACTCCCCACGTGCACAAACGTGTAGAAAACTGAAAATTGAGGCTGCTGATTTTATTGCACTGCGATGTCTCTCAAATATCTATAAGATCTTCGAGGAAGTAAAAATGACAACGTATACACATACCACTCCACAGTGCCAATCATTTGCTCCTTTTACATATCAAACAGAGGAATTCATCGCCATTATAATGACTGACATTAAAAATTTCCCAGGCTTTTAGACATACGAAAGCGATACAGTGCGATGAACAACACCACTCAAGAGTGCCATTGATCAGCCTATTCATTTGCTGCATTTGTGGAAAGAAAATGCAAATGGCATTCTGTTTGTCATAGTTTTGGTTCTTGCACTCACCATTGAATTAACACTGGTAGAAGAATAAACTCCAGTATCTGTTATGGCGAGATGAACCATGGTCAATTGCTGATAATTGCCATGGGTTTTATGAAGCCATATATATTGTAGAGGATGTCTAAGAAGGGATTAAACTCCAACATAATTTTGAAGTGTAATTTCATGACGATGAATTAACCATTTATTGCACAAGAATTATTTCCCGTACATTACATTAGTCGTAATTGAGGACTACATGTGAAACACCTAAGGACTAGTATTTCGCTGCGTCATACTAGATTCTTTAGTATTGACTTAGATGTTCAAGGATGTGTGGTTTGGAATATATATGGCATATGCGTGTGAGGGCATACGGTCCTGACATCATCTACTGGACAAACGTAAAGAATGTGACGTAGACTAGGATCTTTGCTGAAATCGATGGCAAACATTCGTGGTGCAGTGTAATAATGGTTAATCTTTATGTAAAAAAACGTTAACCAGGGTACTATACAGAAAATGCGTAATTTTGCACTACATGTATTACGATGTGATTGGTTTGTCGTATGTTGTGGTGCAACAGATCAGAGAGAGATACAACAATTTAGTATTACAAATGCCCACTTTCGTGTATAATACATTATACCATAAGATCATGGGGTACTTTCAGCATACAAAATGTAACACTCTGATTGATCTTCCCTATGACGATCGTCTAAAATTTCAATTTACAAGCTGCATTTCAAAAATTATATGCAAACCTCATTTTAACGACTTCACCAATATAGTGCATACTTACCGCTTACCTAGAGTAAACCAATTTGTCTATAACAGTGGTAATCCTACCGATTACTCAGCGTTTTTATTACTGTGGTATTATGATAACATGATTAAAGCTACGAAATCCTGATCTCCGGATAAGCGTCATATCCACTAGACCACCGAGCTTTCGCCCGACAGCAATTCGAATAATTACGCAGTACCCGCTGCATGCTATATAAAGGATTAGATCCAACACCTGCTGTCGGGCGAAAGCTCGGTGGTCTAGTGGAGATGACGCCTGTCCGGAGATCAGGAGGTCGTAGGTTCGAACCTGCTCGAGTACGCACGCCACTGATTTTTTTTATCATGGCTACTACTAAAACACTGATCAATTCAGTGCTTATTTACGTCGATGTAGGGCAATTTGTCAATCGGTTGCAATGGAAAACATCTCGACGGAAGAATTTCATGAATTTGAATGATTGAAGCTATTAGTATACAGAAATTAAGCAAACTTTATAAATTGAGATCTCATGAACCCAAAGTTACCTGACTCGAATTTATACTCCAGATATTGCTCTACATTTTAATATTACAAGAAATACGGATTCAAATTTGAACCCCAAAATTGTCTCTATACAACCACCCTATAGGGTGCAACTTTGCAGCCCAATAATAGGCTAAATTTTGAACCTAAGGGGAGGGCGTCCAGGTGGTCATGCTGTGTTGAAGTCACTGTAGTAAGCTTCACGTGGTAGGCCATGCTCTGACATGAATGACGTGCCCAAACCATTTCATTCTGCGTGAGAAAGAACAATTGGCAGAACAAGAGCACCGCCATCAACCATAACACAAATCATTAATTACACACAGTTCCAATTATAGTTCACTAAAATCAAAACCTAGCGGTCTAGTGATAACTATGACGCCTGTCTAGCAATCACGATGTTCCAGATATTTGTCCATACCCGCATTATCATCCATTGAACGTTCAAATGTACAATATTTAAGATAAGAACAATAATTTCTGTATGAAATGACATCATTTTCATAGGCCTTGCAGTAGGCTGGGACGCCGTCCTAGTTTCGAACCCTTAGCTGTAATGTGCCTGCATGACGGTTGAAATAAATGTGCATCTTCCTTGATGGAATGGTCTTTCACTCAAAAGGCCATTTTCAAAGGTAACGAACATGACGAACATCAACCTGAGATTCAAACTTTGTGAATTATGATAATTATGGACAGATACAATGGTTAGCGTGCTATACACCCCTTTGAAAAGAATGCTGCAACGCCCCTAGTTAAGATCACGTTTCTTCCCATGCCTCCTCTCCCTTCCCCTGCCAGTTCATCCTGGCTCTGCCGCAAGTCGATTCATTATGGGATTAATGATCATGAAATGCTGATACCGGTAACGACACTTGTAACTATGAATCTTGCAATAATTACAGTTGCAAGGCGTTATCATCATTGCTACCATTGATAATTATTGCCATTACTACCATCAATGCTACTTTTTAGTCTTGTTCAAATTTATTATTATTTTCTGTATTAGTCGTATTGTCGTTACTGTTATTATCATTAAATTATTTTCTGTATTAGTCGTATTGTCGTTACTGTTATTATCATTAAAGATGTGAGGGAGGCTGAAGGTAGGCTGTAAAAAGATCGCACTGTTCTCTACGCTCTAAATCCAATCGCTCAGGTTATGTTCAGATTGAATTAAAATCAAGACGCTTGATCTACGCCACTTTTTCAAGCACCAAGACGTGCTTTACCTAAAAATATTCACGTGTATCGTCCTCCCCAGAGACAATAATTATCGATTTTCCACTGCCTGTATAATATCGTAGCAGTTTTTTTATTTAAGACAACGTATTTTGTCATTATAATGAGTTTTTTTTTTTCATTTTCGGACCAACGAACCTTATTTGATTATCAGATTAACGATCCTTAGGAATAACGAGCTTTCGGAATAACGGATCCTATTTCATTTTCGGATCAACAAACCTTCGGAATAACGGATCCTATTTCATTTTCGGATCAACGAACCTTCGGAATAACGAACCATATTTCATTTTTGGATTAGTTTGCCTTCGGAATAGCGTACCCTATTTCACTTTCGGGTTAAAGAAGCTTCGAAATAACGAACCTCCGGAATAACTCCACAATTAATGATCGGATTAAAAGTGGGACACCATCTTGCTTTGATGGCGAAGGTGCATTTTACCTTTGGCTCTCTAGCCGAAGAGCTGTATGTCATTTTTGGAGCGGACTGAGGTTCGTCCTCAGTTTTTGGACCATGCAATTCACCGAAAACCAAGCAAATAATTAATATTTTCTCTGAAAATTCACCTCGTGATCCCCCTCTGAGCAATACATATATTGTAAGGATGTCAAATTTCTTATAATTTGCATTGACAATACCTTTTCAAATTTTTTAAAGAGTTAGGAAGGCTAGGTACTCTCTGCCGATTAGTTATCCGTCCTGGAACATGACCCTATAGTAGAACGAACGTCCGTGACAATTCCAGCGAACGTCCGTGACGTATGCAATCCCTCCGATAGGGATAACTTGTCCCGAAAGTGTCCTGTATTCTTTAAAACTTTTGGCTCCAATAGCGACAAATAAACTTTTACAAGATAAACAATGAGTTTAGAGCAGTAGTTTCAGATTTTTAAGGCGTTATGTGATCATGATGAACAAACAGTTGAAAATTTACTCACAATTTTACGCTTGTTTTCCCTCTAATTATACAAAAACAGCTAAACACTGAAAACAAAGTTATAGGAAAAATGGAATTTTGCGTAATCTGTAATTTCTGTGAATTAAATTTCTTTCTAATGAGGTTCTGGAGACAATTTGTACTGTTACAGGTTCTGAAAGTTTCGCTCACGGACGTTCTGTCCGAGAAAGGAAATTTCTGATAATTACAAATATATCACTGCACATAAAGTTAATGTTAGTTGAAAATATTACCAAATCACCGATCCGTTCATACCCGAAAGTGAATAACGTTCATCACTCAATTTACCTGTAATAACAAACGGAAGCCGTTTTGGTCACGGATGTTCGTTGGTAGAATAAGTCAATGGATTATATAGTAGGAGAAAGAGGATCAGTGCCACTTTTTAGTGACAGGTGCTCCAAGTGTTTATCTTTTCAGTATGGTAGCTGCCGTCTCAAACAGAACACATCCAGTTTTGGTCTCCATAACGGACGTTCGCTGTAATTGTCATGATATTGAATGCCTTAATTCATTCTTATTTTTCTCTTCATGACGATTTTTCTCTCATTCCCTCAATAGCCTGAACATGCTGCGACCAAACAGAAAACAAAAACAAAACAAAACAAAACAAATCCGAAAAGTGCTACGCAATCACATTTAGGATAATGACGGAAGAAGTCTGTAATGGGCATGTGTTGAATAAGAAACGGAAAAGTTTCAAAAGGACGTGGAAGCAGTTGAATGAAAATGACTGAGAAACAGAGAAGGGATCGTGCTCCAACACACAGAGAAAAGAATTGCCAGTGCACTCCCGTTATACCAAATTCCTCTGGAGAAGTTTTTGTTTGTTTGTTTATGTTTTTTATTCATCGAAATGCCGTCACAAGCGAACAAAAATACTGCAGTATACCATTATTGTCTGATGAAAACACACAAATACTCCGCTTATCATCACATGGTGTTGTTTGATACTGATCACTGAAAAGCAATGTTCATTTGTAATTCCTTCCAAGATTTGTTTTCATTTTTCATTTAAGAGACAGAGAGATCGTCAATTTGTTTATGCTTTTGTGCTTACTTTGAAAACACATGTTAAAAAAAGTAATGAATAAGAATAGGTTTAATGTTGCACTTTGATATGTTCGCTCTTCCAAAGATTCGTTACTCCGATGTCCAAAAGTTTGTTATTCCGAAAATGAAAAAAAAAATGTTTGTAGTTAATTCAGGAGGTTTGTTATTGAAATTGTTCTTATTCCGAAAGTTTGTTAGTCCGAAAAATAGATATCAAGGATCATTATTTTTATGTCCGTTCTTCTAAAAGTGGAATGGGCCTGATATTCTGTCAGGAGAGAAATTTATCTTTGATTTTGCCAGTGAAGTGAAATCGAACTTGTTTGAATTGGTAAAAGATTTAGAGCTTTAAAGCTGTCCTAGAAAGCCATTAGGTCAAACTGCAAGAAAGTGACTGTCTGGAAATTCACATTAAATGAGACAAAGTAAAAGTAAAAGAATAAACTGGCATAGCAACAGCGTGTCTAGATCAGTCAAATTCAGACAGGGCAGTCACATGAAATGAGACAAAGCAAAAGTTAAAGAAATAGCATGGCAACAGCATGCCCGGTTTGTAGTATTATGTATTAATTCAGACTATAGAAATTGAGTGAATAGAGGTGTTATGTAATAGCTCCCATCCAGGTGGTGGCTAGGAATGTTCTCTAGCTCTGTTGAGACTCAGCTATGTCAGTGTCACTAGGGTGTTGGTTGTAGTTTATTGTTCACAAGTTCATGAGTAAAGATGTTATGTAACAGCAGTCTAGACGATGGCTAGACATATTGTGTAGAGTTTCAATAGGGCTATATTTAAGCATGATGATTGGATGATTTCTTTAGTGTAGGAAAGGCATGAAAAGGCAAGTGTATGGGAGTGTAAGGGACTTTAGTGTGAACATCTATGGTTAGGGAAGCTAATAAAAAGCTGAGTAATGTAGAGGATCGGGGAGAAACACTTTAATCAGACATCCAGCATAGATCTCCGCTTAGGCAGCAGTCGTTCTTCTGGGGGGTTTCCACGTCGGTGAGATGCGAGCTCCAGCTGCCGATAAAACTGAACTCGGACAGTTATGATCCGAACTTTGGAACGGAGCTCAATCTCCATTTGCCTGCTCGCCGTCGTTTGAGCTCGGGCATCGCAGGTCAAGGCATGAGTCTGCATGGTAGCAGGGACTAGTGAAGGCCGAGGAGCTGAGAGGACCGCCGATAGGGTAGCGTCTAGCTGAGTGGCCAAGTCAAGGGGTGCTTCCGAGAGACAAGCCAAGCGACTGTGCCGAGGTCGACGACGAGTGTATCCGGCATTGATGGCGACTGAGCCAAGCTGAGGGGATCACCAGTTCAGGTCATCCAAGATAACCTAAGTTATGTATTTGTGATTTGTTTCATATTATCTTTTATGCTCAACGTATTGTTATGAACGAGAAAGCTGCAAAGATTTGAAAGATTAAACTCGAACATAACTGTATACGAACAGTTTGAATTTCCATTACTTCGATGTCAGAGTAGCAGAGAAAAAAAAAGTCACTCACGTGACAATTTGGAGGTCCCACCGAGATCCTGCTACCTGATTAGAAAAAGTTATTCAGATACTCTTTTAACATGCTTTAGGCTTAAAGGCGATGTTTGTGTTTGATTCATGATTGAAGTTTCATTGCTCAATCGTACGCATTACCGTCATATATTGCATGTTATTATTGTCGATATGATAACTGTTTCGTATGTTTGATCGGAAACATTACCCCAGTGTGAATCGTACGAGTATGTCGCCTTACGTGACAGTTTGATTGAAGTTTTTCTCCCCAAGGTTATGCCCTTGGTGGCCTACTAGAGGCACACGTGTGATGTAGATTCGGGTATTGAATCTGTGTGGAGTGTTGCTCCGTATTTCAAGGTTACGCCCTTGGTGTTGCATGTTATATGCACGATTGATAAATTCGGGTTTGTGTGCATGAGTCTATGTGGAGTGTTACTCCTTTTTCAAGGTTACGCCCTTGGTATTGCCGGTTAGAGGCAGTTTGATAGATTCGGGGTTTGCATGCATGAATGAATTTGTGCGGAGTGTTAGTTTATTGCAAGGTTACGCCCTTGGTGTCGCCTGGTATAGGCATGTTTGGTGGATTGTAGTGTTGGGTTTGTACAGTCCCAAATCAATTGTATGCTCATTGGGAGATACAGCTCTAGTATGCTTATTGACAAGGCATGCTTGGTATGTGGAATGTTTGTAAAGTGAACTCGTGTCATTTCACATTGCCTGCATTCAAGTACGCTTTTGACAAGGTACTAGCGGTTTGGTATGTGGAATACTTGTTGAGTGAATTTCAGCTGTTTGTTATTTGCAATTGTATGCTCGCTCGGAGATACGAATTGTTGTTAAGTACGCCGGCTACAAGGTAGTACTTTTGTCGGACTTTGATAGCTAGGTGTTAGTCAGCTGTTTTGTACGATTACACGTCTGCTTAGTCTGGAAGTTACATAGTCAGTATGGCTAGTGTTGAGCAAATCAGAGAGTTCTCTTCATTAGGCAGAGAAATGGGCCTTAGTGGTGGTGAATTGAGTAGCTTTGTTTCAGAGCGATGCCAGGCAATTGAGGCTGATCGTGAACGCGAAGCTCTAGAAAAGGCGCGCGAACATGAACTAAAATTAGCGCAGTTGCGTGTAAAGGAAGAAACAGCGAATGTTGGTAGGCCCCAGTTAGTTGGCTTGAAGCTGAAAGTAGGTCGATTTGATGACGCACATGATAAGTTTGATGCTTATGTCACAAAGTTCGAAATGTTGATGAAAAGTCAGAACATCCCGGTAGACATGTGGGTGTTGTATTTGATTTCCAATCTAACAGGCAAAGCGTTAGATGTTGTGAATCGGATGAGTGCTGATGATCGCCAGAATTATGCTACAGTGAAGCATGAGTTGATGTCATATTATCATCTCACTGAAGAGGGGTATAGGCGGAGTTTCAGATCAGCCAAGCCAATGAAGTTTGAGCGCCCAAAACAGTTTGCTACCCGTATGAAGGGGTATTTCGATCATTGGGTGGAAGAGGCTGAGATTGGGGATACTAGAAAGGATCTAGAAGATTTGATTTTGCAAGAGCAATTTCTGATAGATTGTCCCAAAGAAGTAGTTAGGTTTGTCAAGGAACGAAAATGTAAAGATTTCAAGGAGGTAGTCGATTGTGCTGAAATCTATGTAGAAGCTCACGGTCCTCATGCATTTTCGGGTGTACAGAAATCGGAAAGAAACCGATCAGATTCAAAGCCGGATAGCAAACCGCCCCAACAAAATCAGGTCAAGAAGAGTAGTACGTATCAGAAACCGGCTGATGCTCAGTCAAAGGCAGGAAAGGCTATGGGAAATAGGACTTTTCAGGGCAGAGGTTGCTATATGTGTGGAAACCCAAATCACATGAAAAGAGATTGTCCCATGTTGTCTAGGCCTGTATCTGCTCAAGGTTTGATGGGTGCTGGGGAAGGTACGGCACCAAAAGTAGACATGAATGTGGCGAATGAAGTGTCTCGGGGTGATTCTAAGCCGGGAGTTGTTGGTTCGACGGCAGGTTGTTTCCCCATTGAAAGAGTGGTCGATGACTTTGGGGATGTGAAAATGAAAGTGGTTGACAGAGTTGGAATGGCATACAATGATGTCGCCGCGATGGTGAATCGTATGCCGGTTGTGTCTGGAAGGCTGATGCCAGATAATACACCCGTGTCTGTTTTGCGTGATACAGGTTGTAGTACGTGTGTGGTGAAAGAGAGATTGGTTAGAAATGACCAATTAACAGGTCAACACCAGGCAGTGAGGTTAATTGATGGTACGGTTAGGCGTTTTCCCGTGGCTAAGGTAGCTGTTGACTCGCCATATTTTGAAGGGGAAGTTGAAGCCGTGTGCATGCCTGATTGTTTGAGTGAGGTAGTTATCGGGAATGTAGAAGGGGCTCGTGAACCGAGTGACCCCAATCTACATTGGGTCCCAAAGAGTGTTGTGTCTGACCCGGATGTAGAGGTCATAACCCCGGATATGGGTCTAGAAAGTTCAAATGATGGTGTAGAACAGGACGTCGAGGTCGCATTCCCGGGTGAACTGGATGATACTGGGATGGCTGCTCAAACTCGTGCACAAAAGGTGAAGGATTCGAGGCCTAGTAAAGGTTTGACTGTTGCAGATCCTGTTGATAATGTGCGGTCGAGTGAATTTCTAAGGGAACAGAAAGGTGATGAGTCATTGCGCCCTCTATGGCAGAAAATAGGACAGGTTGATAATTCCAAGTACAAGTTTGTGTGTGAACAGGGGTTTCTACTTAGGCAGAAAAAGGATGAAAGTAATCAGGGCATAGGTCCTAAATTGCTCGTAGTGCCTAAGCCTCGTAGGAACGAGATAATGCGAGTCGCACATGACTCACTCTTAGGTGGACACTTGGGTATCAACAATACTTTGTCTAAGATTCAGACTCAGTTCTGTTGGCCTGGGATGTCGGAAGACGTGGCTAATTTCTGTAGGTCATGTGATGTATGCCAAAGGACTATTGACAAAGGTAGGGTGCCCAAGACTACCCTTGGTAGGGTCCCCCTCATTGGTGTCCCGTTTCAACGCATTGCGATAGATCTTCTTGGTCCATTCATGCCGTCTGCTCGCAAACACACTCATATCCTGACCATTGTAGATTATGCGACTAGGTATGTGGAGGCGATACCGTTGAAATCGATATCAACTGTTGACGTAGCTGAGGCGTTAGTTTCGGTATACAGCCGGGTTGGGATTCCGACTGAAGTGATGTCGGATCTAGGGACACAGTTTGTGTCTGATTTGATGCGTGAGGTGTGTAGGTTGCTGTCGATAGGACAGTTAACAAGTTCTCGCTACCATCCTATGTGCAATGGCCTCGTTGAACGGTACAACGCTGTGGTGAAATCAGCTCTGAAGCGGTTGTGTTCCGAGGAGCCACGTCAGTGGGATAGGTATCTTCCGGCGTTGTTTGCTTTGCGAGAAGCACCGAGTTTGAGCCTGGGGTTTTCTCCGTTCGAGTTGTTGTATGGGAGACATGTTCGGGGGCCTTTGGATGTGCTAAGAGAACTGTGGACAGCGGAGAAACTAGATCCAGAGCTCAAGAGCGAGTATGAGTATGTGATAGAGTTGAGAGACAGGCTGGTCAAGTCATGGCAACTTGCACAAGATACACTGAAGTACTCTGCAAAAAGGTACAAAGGGTATTATGACAGAAAGGCTAGGCCTAGGAAACTGAATGTAGGGGATGACGTGCTCATTCTGTTGCCAACTGAGCACAACAAGCTGCTGGTAAAGTGGCGAGGTCCTTACAAGGTAGCAGGGGTCAAGGTTGACTATGACTATGTGGTTGATGTTGATGGTGTTACCAAAACATATCACATCAATTTGTTGAAGAGGTACTATAGTCGACGTGAAGAGGTACCAGTGGCCAGTTGCTTTGAGGTTGAGAGAGTCGAAGGCAATGAGGAAGTTGTTGAGGTCATGGCTGACGAGGAAGATGTGGCAGAGGCTGGTTCTGATTGGAATAGGGAGATGCCCAGTATGCCTAGCGTAGTACAGATGGAGTTCGTTGACATGGTAACAGTAGATCCAGTCTTAGAGGATAGAGAGAGGACTCAGGTGCAAAAGATCCTCTGTGAATATCAGGATATATTCACTGATATCCCGAAGAAGACAACCATATCTGAATGTGAAATCTCGTTGACGACTGAGCAACCAGTGCGATCTCCGCCTCATAGGGTACCTCAGGCTATGGAAGAGGAGATTAGCAAGGAAGTTGATTCCATGCTGAAGTTAGGAGTAATTGAGCCTTCTAACTCTCCATACGGTCATCCCATTGTGATAGTCAAGAAGCCGGACGGCTCTAATCGCTTTTGTGTAGATTTCAGGCGATTGAATAAGGTCACAGTCTTTGATCCAGAGCCCATGCCCAATCCTCAGGAGCTATTTGCGTCGTTAGCCGACAGTAGGTACTTCACAAAACTAGACTTGACAAAAGGGTATTGGCAGATCCCAATGAGGAATGAAGATAAAGCAAAGACGGCTTTCATAACGCGTAAGGGACAATACCAATTCAAGTACATGCCGTTTGGGCTTGTGACAGCCAGTGCTCAATTCACTAGAATGATGAGGAAGGTACTAGATGGAATGTCGAATGTTGTGAATTACATCGATGATATTCTGATTCACACAGACACTTGGCAAGAGCATGTGGAGGTTCTAGATGAAGTCTTGCATAGACTGCGCGATGCCAATCTGGCAGCTAGGCCATCCAAATGCACCGTAGGTTCGCATACCATAGAATTTCTAGGACACAAACTAGGAGAAGGTGTGATTCACACTAGCGATAGGCTCACAGACAAAGTGCGCAAAGCACCAAGGCCCAAGACGAAGAGGCAGGTTAGGTCTTTCCTAGGACTCTGTGGCTACTACAGAGACTACATACCCAATTATGCAGACATAGCCCTACCCCTTACTAACCTGACTCGCAAAGGTAGGCCTGGAGATGTTGTGTGGGGACCTGAAGAGGAAAGTGCATTTGTCAAGCTGAAAGAGTGTCTTGCAAATCCCCCAGTGTTACGGTTGCCAGATTTCGAGAAAACCTTTGTTAAAGGTTGATGCTTCTGACAGTGGTCTCGGGGCGGTACTCATGCAGGAGCATGATGGGGATGAATTCCCGTTGGCCTATGCTAGCAAGAAACTCCTTCCTCGGGAACAGAGATACTCCACGGTAGAAAAAGAATGTCTCGCTATCGTCTGGGCGGTCAGAAAGTTTGACTACTATCTGTTTGGGAGAGTGTTTGAGATCCACACTGACCACAAACCCCTCACGTACCTAAAGAAGTCGACAAACAAGCGAATCATGAGGTGGAGTATGTGCCTACAGGAGTATAGGTTTCGCCTGGTGTCCATAAAGGGGTCTGAGAATAGGGCTGCTGACCTCATGAGTAGACTGCTGTAACTGTTTATATTGTTGTTTGTAATGGTCCTTGCTTTTCCATTACATGTTGATGAGGTAAGGCTTAAAGAAAGAGAAGAACATAATGATGAAACACATATTTGTTGAGTTGTCACGAATAAAATAATGTGCATGTAAGTGCAAATGCTACAAAAGCCTTTCTCTCTCTCTTATTTCTGTTACAGGATCAGCGAATTGCGATTATAATGTAGATGTAAAGGGATTAGGAGTAGGGAATAATGCTTAAGGCTTGGTTAAATCTCACAGTGTACGTATTCAAGTATACATGAGGTATTAGAACACTAGGCGTACTAAGAGGTAGTAGGTGTTAACCAGGTAGCAAGATTATATTTTAGCAGATCTTCATCCAGATAAACAGGTACATAGCAATTATATTATTTTGTGGTAAGGTTTGTGCAACGCGAAAGTGTCGGGAAATGAAAGCAAAGGTACAGACAAACATATTAGGATATCTGAGCAGGAATATGTGATAGTAGAGATATCATTGCTAAAAGGTATCATTATTAGGGGCAATGACGATTTTGTGTATACATGTTTGATGGTTCTATTTTAGTTATAGAAGACTTAAAGCTTATGCATTTGAAGATGATGTATTAAGTAAGCTGTAAGGCCTTTATTAGGAATACCAACAAAGCAAAAGTTGGTTGTTAAAAGGCTTGGGAGATGATTATGAAGTTGTTTCTTTTCAGAACAAGGATGGCAGAAGAGAAAAGGATAGTGTAATGTATGATGTATATATGCTGTTGATATTGATGTCTATCAGTCTCTCTTTTGAACATATGCATATTGACATACACTGTGAATAGTATGTTGGTTGATTGAATAGCGTGTACCATAAATTTCTTGTAGGATATAATTTTGATATCCCAATTATATCTTAAGGTGGGGGATATTGTCAGGAGAGAAATTTATCTTTGATTTTCCCAGTGAAGTGAAATCGAACTTGTTTGAATTGGTAAAAGATTTAGAGCTTTAAAGCTGTCCTAGAAAGCCATTAGGTCAAACTGCAAGAAAGTGACTGTCTGGAAATTCACATTAAATGAGACAAAGTAAAAGTAAAAGAATAAACTGGCATAGCAACAGCGTGTCTAGATCAGTCAAATTCAGACAGGGCAGTCACATGAAATGAGACAAAGCAAAAGTTAAAGAAATAGCATGGCAACAGCATGCCCGGTTTGTAGTATTATGTATTAATTCAGACTATAGAAATTGAGTGAATAGAGGTGTTATGTAATAGCTCCCATCCAGGTGGTGGCTAGGAATGTTCTCTAGCTCTGTTGAAACTCAGCTATATCAGTGTCACTAGGGTGTTGGTTGTAGTTTATTGTTCACAAGTTCATGAGTAAAGATGTTATGTAACAGCAGTCTAGACGATGGCTAGACATATTGTGTAGAGTTTCAATAGGGCTATATTTAAGCATGATGATTGGATGATTTCTTTAGTGTAGGAAAGGCATGAAAAGGCAAGTGTATGGGAGTGTAAGGGACTTTAGTGTGAACATCTATGGTTAGGGAAGCTAATAAAAAGCTGAGTAATGTAGAGGATCGGGGAGAAACACTTTAATCAGACATCCAGCATAGATCTCCGCTTAGGCAGCAGTCGTTCTTCTGGGGGGTTTCCACGTCGGTGAGATGCGAGCTCCAGCTGCCGATAAAACTGAACTCGGACAGTTATGATCCGAACTTTGGAACGGAGCTCAATCTCCATTTGCCTGCTCGCCGTCGTTTGAGCTCGGGCATCGCAGGTCAAGGCATGAGTCTGCATGGTAGCAGGGACTAGTGAAGGCCGAGGAGCTGAGAGGACCGCCGATAGGGTAGCGTCTAGCTGAGTGGCCAAGTCAAGGGGTGCTTCCGAGAGACAAGCCAAGCGACTGTGCCGAGGTCGACGACGAGTGTATCCGGCATTGATGGCGACTGAGCCAAGCTGAGGGGATCACCAGTTCAGGTCATCCAAGATAACCTAAGTTATGTATTTGTGATTTGTTTCATATTATCTTTTATGCTCAACGTATTGTTATGAACGAGAAAGCTGCAAAGATTTGAAAGATTAAACTCGAACATAACTGTATACGAACAGTTTGAATTTCCATTACTTCGATGTCAGAGTAGCAGAGAAAAAAAAAAGTCACTCACGTGACATATTCATTTAGGTGAAAACGGTTATTATTTGAGGTTTTGACATTTGGAGGATTTTAGTTGTTAATTAGTTTCTCCACATTTGGATAAGCGAAAATGATTTTCCATGCTCCAATTAATAAACATTTCGATTAACCTTCGGAGATTCCTATCATTTACCGAATAAAAAAGCTTCTACGAACTCTATCAATTTTCGTATATTGACAAACTGTATGAATAACGAGCCTCCGAAATGACGCGCTACAAAATGTTTGTTATAACAAACCATATTGTATAATATCGAAGTCACAAACATCCATCCAAGTTATATGGACTTATTGTGTCTTGTTATGACGAAACTTCGCAGTATGGAACCTATTATCATTTCTGACTGATATAATAACACAAATTCTCCTCGGTAACAGTGTGTAACACAAGGAGCAAACACAGAGGGATTTCTTCCTCACGTATTCGTTTGCCCTCCCCAGCTAAACTTCGTATTTCTATAACGGAGCACATTTCTGTTGTTTTTCTATGTTAATTCTTTGTCATGATTTTAGCTGTGACCATGTTCGTTATAAGCACATTTTGCATTGTAGACTTTATATAACAAGTTTAGGACCTGAATGTTTACTTCATGATAACGAAATTTCCATAAATACATTCGTTCTCAAGGATGGACTACGTAACTGAGATTATACGTACGTTTGTACGTTCATTTACGAGAGATGGAAAAATTGTTTTCTTTGATTCCTCAGTATGAGAAGATAAACAAGCTTATATTATAATTGAGAATTGGTAATATCTATTCAGGATTTTGCAGAGGAGTTTGTTCTCGACATGAAATTGCTGTTTGTTGTGAGTAGAATGCGTTTCCAACTCAAGAGAGCTGCATTGTTCAATATCTTGTTTGTTTCGAACGTCCGTGAGCTACATGCGAACCTCCGTGATGAAAACTATGTTATGTTTGTTGGGTTATAGAGACTGCCTAGATCAGATACATCTTAAAAAGGTATGTTATTATTTGGGAGTGAGGATTAAAATATGGGATAGTGAAATAAGAGGTCAAAAATATTGAGTTTCTGTAAAATGCGCGTAAAGTGGAGAAAGTGTTTAGCGGAAGAGCAATATTTCAACAGAAATGACGAATTTAGTTAAATCATCAGTTGTCTACCATTACGTAGAGGTTAGGAGTACAAGCTTGATATTCTACAAGCCCGTACACACATGTCCCTTAAAATATTTCGTTAGGATTTTGAACTGAATCAGATCTTTGCAAGTTATGTTAAATGGTATTCAAATGTATGTGCAGTACTACTCCTCACGGACGTTCGCTGCTCTGGACATGGTAAACTTCAGCGGTGAATAAAAACTTGTTCCTCTGGGGAAATCCTTGTATAATTGGGTTCATATTAAAGCTTGAGTTATACTCTTTCAGGTAAGATGAATGGTTTGGAGAATTTCATACTTTTTAAATTTTGCCTTGCTTTGGCTCAATAGTACATCGTTCAAAATTCTGACCCATATATATATATATATATATATATATATATATGTATATATATATATATATATATATATACATACATACATATAAAGATATATATGTGTTATATTGCATTATATAACCGTGCAACCAACAAAAAAATCGCCAATCTTCATTTTTTTTCTCTTTTGGTTGGGACTCAAAAAAGATGAAACGGGTCAACCTATAGCCAATCTTTAGTTTTGATATTATCTGAAAGAGCAATTCTTATATAGGATTTAAAACAACACCTAAATTTGTGTGTTTACAGCTGTTTTTCAAGACCACCATTTTGTAGAATAGTATAATTAGGTGTGTCTTCTAGTCCCTTTATGTCCTTTTATGTCTTGAAACCCTTTACACACTCTTCACTGTCAACTTGAATAACTCTTTCAAAAATAATCCTACTGCTTTGAAAGTCTACATTAGTCATTGGTATAGAATGTGTTAATAAAGGATGATGAATTTAGCTTAATTCGACAATTCCTTCATTGTTGTTTCTATGGAGTTTCACATCCTGCTTTTTGCCCCGTGCATTGCACTGAGATTGGCTTGGCATGATTAAACGCTTGAATATACTAGGTGTTTCAAAAAACATTTCCCACTTTTGATCATAAATATTTCAAAAACTATTCGTTTGATAAAACTGTCATTGACATGAGTAATAGCTGGATAGTGTACAATTTGGTTGAAGGTGATTTGCACGTGAAAGCATAAATCAGTTTCATTAAATCTAAGATTGATTTTGAAGTAAGGTTTCAGATTTTGGTCAAATTTTAACCCTCTGTACAAAAATTGAACTTCGCACAGGAACCAATGATGTGTATGTGAGTGTGTGCTGACAATGGCCCTGAACAATGGACATGCCTGAACCATCTGTTGACTAGGCGTCAGTCTGGCGCTCCCTGGCACATGAATGCTTAATCAATAATTCATGTGGATTGCCCTGGGCACTGCTAGTCTGAATTCATGCACGGTAAAGTGCTTGCAAACACCACATTTCATTCCAGCTGGCAATCATTTTCAAATTTTGCTTCTGACATATCACCAAATTTGGGATATAGATAAGCATAAATGATCTAAAGTTCCTCATTTCAATACAACTGTCTACTAATTGGTAATAGTCTGACAAAATTTTCGCTTTTTCAATAAAAAGAGATCATTTTTGGTAAAGAGTTCAGCAGCATTTATCATTGGGGCGATTTGTTTCAGAGTAGATTTATTTAAGGCTCCATATACACAAGTGTATACTCTAATTGATTTTCTTTACTTCCTGTCACCACGTTTACGATAGAACAGAAGGTATTCATTGTAATTTTGTTTTTCAGAAGTAGGGAGAGCACTGACGCGACTTAACGACAGTATCGACAGGCGTTTGACTTTACACAGATACTGCCAGAGGCTGAATGAAGACTAGCTGTGATAGTGGAATTTCTCATGAATGAATAATGAAGCATTCAAACCCTGGCCATTGTTCAGGACCATTGTCAGGGTGTTAATCACACACTCCCATACACACCCATTGACCCCTGTGCAAAGTGAAATTTTGTACAGAGGGTTGAAAATAGAGCAAAGTCTGGAACCTAACTGTGAAATTAATCATGGATTTCATGAAACTTATTTATGCTTTCATATTTAAACCACCTTCAACCAAATTGTACACTATTCAGCTATCACTCATATCAATGACAGTGTTATCCGATATATAGTTTTTGAATTATTAAGAATCAAAAGTGGGAAATGTTTTTTGAAACACCTAGTACCATTTCAACTCCTCTTTTCTCATTAAACACTTTTCAGACTGCGTACCTTCTTTCCATTATTTTGGTTAAGAAAGTCTATTTTGTTAGCAATACATCATTTTAAAGCTTAAGGGTTTTCTCTTTCAGAATATGCTTGTCTGGCGACTTTTTGTTGGTTTTGTATTGCATCTCTACTGTCTCCACTAGTGTAACTTCAACTTCTAGCCCATTACTGTCCCCCACTCTTCACTTTTTGCCCTCCTCACAACCCCCTTATGTCGCTTCTCTCTTCATTTCTCCTCTTTCTAGGCTCTTCTACCAAACACCGATCCGGTTAAGGACTACATACATATAGTGTCACCGCAAATCTTTCTCCGTCATTTACTTCACCTTGCAAACCTTCAAACAACACATAATTATGCATATATATATTATATATATATATATATATATATATATATATATATATATATATATGGGTGAGAATTTTGAACGATGTACAATTGCCAATTTTCGTACCTTATGACATTCTTTCCCTTAGAACACGCCAGGATGATCTAAGAAACCAGATTTTTTCATGTCATCTGAAAGATTGGTAAATTTCCTTTCAGGAAATATATGGTTTGGTTGACTTTTGCCTGATATTTTTCATTTCACAAGGACTTAAAGCGTAAAAATACGGTAAAAACGCTATTTTCACAATAATTTTTGTTTTTCAAACTAATGATGTGCATTTTTAATGGTACGTGGCATCTAATATCTGATCATGTTCTGGATCTGACATATCATGGGTATGTACCACAAAATTATAAGAACTTTATGAGCACGTACAAAATTACAGAGAACAATTAAAATATCAAAGTCCTAAACAGACGAACTTCCGTGATGCTTTTATTTCTATCGCTGCTGCAAATTCTACTTTGTTGTCCCAACTGTAACGTATACGAAAATTTGGTGTTCCACCTAATGAACATATCCTGCAAAAATTGTACGTCTGCTGGCTGTACATGGGACGTAAATATTCTTTTGTGCAAAATTATACTCAGTTTTCGTCACGGACGTGCTTCCGCTATTTTCTAATAAAGATCGTAGCCCATGAGACGTTATTGGCGATATTGTTCTGAGTCGTAATCAACTAAGATCTAGCAACACGATAATATGTTTGTTTTGAGTTTCTGTCCATCCTTTGTCAAATAGGAACCGAAATTGTATTTTTAGACGAACCTCCAAGAAAAAAAGAACGTCCGTGATGATTAAAATGTTTTCGAGTGGGACACCATCTTGCTTTGATGGCGAAGGTGCATTTTACCTTTGGCTCTCTTGCCGAGGAGCTGCATGCCATTTTTGGAGCGGACTGAGGTTCGTCCGCAATTTTTGGACCATGCAATTCACCAAAAACCAAGCAAATGATTGATATTTTCTCTGAAAATTCACCTCCTGATCCCCCTCTGAGCAATACATATGTTGTAAGAATGTCAAATTTCCTATAATTTGCATTGACAATACCTTTTCAAATTTTTGAAAGAGTTAGGAAGGCTAGGTACTCTCTGCCGATTAGTTATCCGTCCTGGAACATGACCCTAGTAGTAGAACGAACGTGCGTGATAATTCCAGAGAACGTCCGTGACGTATGCAATCCCTCCGATAGGGATAACTTGTCCCGAAAGTGTCCTGTATTCTTTAAAACTTTTGGCTCGAATAGCGACAAATAAAGTTTTACAAAGTAAACAGTGAGTTTAGAGCAGTAGTTTCAGAATTTTTAAGGCGTTATGTGATCATGATGAACAAACAATTGAAAATTAACTCACAATTTTACGCTTGTTTTCCCTCTAATTATACAAAAACAGCTAAACACTTAAAACAAAGTTATGGGAAAATGGAATTTTGCTTAATCTGTAATTTCTGTGCGTTTAAATTTCTTTCTAATGAGGTTCTGGAGACAATTTGTACTGTTACAGGTTCTGAAAGTTTCGCTCACGGACGTTCTGTCCGAGAAAGGAAATTTCTGACAATTACAAATATATCACTGCACATAAGATTAAACTTAGTTGAAAATATTACCAAATCACCGAGCCGCTCATACCCGAAAGTGAATAGCGTTCAGCACTAAATTTACCTTTAATAACAAACGGAAAATGTTTTTTTCACGGATGTTCGTTGGTTGAATAAGTCAATGGATTACATAATAGGAGAAAGAGGATCAGTGCCACTTTTTAGTGACAGGTGCTCTAAGTGTTTATCTTTTGAGTATGGTAGCTGCCGTCTCAAACAGAACACATCCAGTTTTGGTCTAAATAACGGACGTTCGCTGTAATTGTCATGATATTAAATACCTTAATTCATTCTTATTTTTCTCTTCATGACGATTTTTCTCTCATCCCCTCAACAGCCTGAACATGCTGCGACCAAACAGAAAACAAAAACAAAACAAAACAAACCAAAACAAATCCGAAAAGTGCTACGCAATCACATTCAGGATAATGACGGAAGAAGTCTGTAATGAGCATGTGTTGAATAAGAAACCCGAAAAGTTTCAAAAGGACGTGGAAGCAGTTGAATGAAAATGACTGAGAAACAGAGAAGGGATCGAGCTCCAACACACAGAGAAAAGAATTGCCAGTGCACTCCCGTTATACCAAATTCCTCCGGAGAAGTTTTTGTTTGTTTGTTTATGTTTTTATTCATCGAAATGCCGTCACAAGCGAACAAAAATCATGCAGTATACAATTATTGTCTGATGAAAACACACAAATCCTCCGCTTATCATCACATGGTGTTGTTTTATACTCATCAATGAAAAGCAATATTCATTTGTAATTTTTTCCAAGATTTTTTTTTTCATTTTACATTTGAGAGACAGAGAGATCGTCAGTTTGTGCTTTTGTGCTTACTTTGAAAACACATGTTAAAAAAAGTAATGATTAAGAATAGGTTTAAGGTTGCACTTTGATACGTTCGCTCTTCCAAAGATTTGTTACTCCGATGTCCAGAGGTTTGTTATTCCAAAATGAAAAAAAAAATGTAGTTAATTCAGGAGGTTTGTTATTACAAATGTTCTTCGAAAAATAGATATTAAGGACCATTATTTTTAGGTCCGTTCTTCTAAAAGTGGAATGGGCCTGTTATTGGTTTAGGTGAAAACGGTTATTATGAGGTTTTGAAATTGGAGGATTTTAGTTGTTAACTTGTTTCTCCACATTTGGATAAGCGAACATAAGTTTTCATGTTCCAATTAATAAGCATTTCGGATAACCTTCGGAGATTCCTATCATTTACCGAATAAAAAAGTTTCATAATTATAAGAACTCTATTAATTTTCGTATTGACAAACTGTATGAATAACGAGCCTCCGAAATGACGCGTTACAAAAGGTTTGTTATAACAAACCATATTGTATAATATCGAAGTCACAAACATCCATCCAAGTTATATGGACTTATTGTGTCTTGTTATGACGAAACTTCGCAGTATCGAACCTATTATCATTTCTGACTAATATAATAACACAATTTTTTCTCGGTAACAGTGTGTAACACAAGGAGCAAACACAGAGGGATTTCTTCCTAACGTATTCGTTTGCCCTCCCCAGCTAAACTTCGTATTTCTATAACGGAGCACATTTCTGTTGTTTTTCTATATTAATTCTTTGTCATAATTTTAGCTGTGACCATGTTCGTTATATAAAAAGCAAATTTTGCATTGTAGACTTTATTGAAGTTTAGGACCTGAATATTTACTTCATTATAGCGAAATTTTGATAAATATATTAGTTCTCAAGGATGGACTACGTCACTGAGATTACACGTACGTTTGTACGTTCATTTACGAGAGATGGAAATATTGTTTTCTTTGATTCCTCAGTATGAGAAGATAAGCAAGCTTATATAATTGAGAATTGGTAATATCTATTCAGGATTTTGCAGAGGAGTTAGTTCTCGACATGAAATTGCTGTTTGTTGTGAGTAGAATGCGTTTCCAACTCAGGAGAGCTGCATTGTTCAATATCGTGTTTGTTCAGAACGTCCGTGAGCTACATGCGAACCTCCGTGATGAAAACTATGCTATGTTTGTTGGGTTATAGAGACTGCCCAGATGAGATACATCTTAAAAAGGTATATTATTATTTAGGAGTGAGGATTAAAGTATAGGATAGTGAAATAAGAGGTGAAAATATTGAGTTTCTTTAAAATGCTCGCAAAGTGGAGAAAGTGTTTAGCGGAAGAGCAATATTTTCACAGAAATGACGAATTTAGTTAAATCATCAGTTGTCTACCATTACGTACAGGTTAAGAGTACAAGCTTAATATTCTGCAATCACGTACACATGTCCCTCAAGATATTTCGTTAGGATTTTGAACTGAATCAGATCTTTGGAAACTATGTTAAATGGTATTCAAATGTATGTGCAGTACTATTCCTCACGGACGTTCGCTGCTCTGGACATGGTGAACTTCAGCGGTGAATAAAAACTTGTTCCTCTGGGAAAATCCTAGTATAATTGGGTTCATATTAAAGCTTGAGTTATACTCTTTCAGGTAAGATGAATGATTTGGAGAATTTCCTACTTTTTAAATTTTGCCTTGTTTTGGCTCAATTGTACATCGTTCAAAATTCTGACCCATATATATATATATATATATAGGTGTGTGTATGTGTGTGTGTGTGTGTGTGTGTGACCATGCATCACATAACCATACATATATAATATGATTGTTACTTTTCATATATCAAAGATCAACTTCACTTTTACAAGACAGAAATGTGATCATGTATGATATCATATATATAATACATATAAACTATATCATACGAACATATTTCTGCCTTGTAAAAGTGAAGTTGGTCTTTGATATATGAAAACTAAGATGATCATGTTTCGGAGATTGAATGTATGTGTATTGAGTAAAGATATAGGCCTACATGAATTGTTTTGTCTTTCTAGCAGCTTGTGAAATATTAAACACAGTTTATGTATGTAGAATGTGTACACACATACAAACACACACTCACTCACACATAGGCGCCGGAAGTGGGGGGGGGGGGGGGGGCAGGGGGGGCGGCCGCCCCCCCCCCCCCCCCAATCCAAAAAGTGGGGGGCAAAACGCATTTTTGCCCCCCCAAAAAGCCCCCCCCCCCAAAAAAAAAAAATAATAATAATAATAAAAATACATTAATAAACAAAGAAAATAAAATAAATAATTTATGTATATATATGAATAAAAGGGAAAAAAATTGGCTACAAACGGCAGCTTTTGGACTGTAAAATGTCACAATTTTCAAGCTCGCTCGCTTCTCTCTCTCGCATCCAGCAGTTGAGCCCGGTGCGCCTCCCCCTTAATTTCTAAAGCGAAAAACATAGCTACGACGGCAGTTGTTGGACTCTAGAATGTCAAAATTTTCAAGCTCGCTCGCTGCGCTCGCTCGCATTGAATCGTTATGCCATTCTCCTAATGTTGCTGACAGTAATTGCCAGTAGTTGCGCCCGATGCCCCCACCCGTATTTCCAAAGCGAAAGATAAATACATATAGCTATAAGCGGGAGTTTTGGGACTGTAAAATGTCAAAATTTTCAAGCTCGCTCGATTCGCTCGCTCGCATTGAATCGTTATGCCACTCTCCTAACGTTGCTGCCAGTAATTGCCAGCAGTTTCGCCCGATGCCCCCCTTAATTTCCAAAGCGAAAGATATAGCTACAAACGGGAGTTTTGGGACTGTAAAATGTCAAAATTCTCAAGCTCGCTCGCTTTGCTCGCTCGCATTGAATCGTTATGCCATTCTCCTAATGTTGCTGCCAGTACTTGCCAGCAGTTGCGCCCGATGCGCCGCCCCATTAATTTCCAAAGTGAAAGATATAGCTACAAATCCCAGTTTGGGGACTGTAGAATGTCAAAATTTTCAAGCTTGCTCGATTCGCTCGCTCGCATTGAATCGTTATGCCATTCTCCTAATGTTGCTGCCAATAATTGCCAGCAGTTGCGCCCGATGCGCCCCCATTTATTTCCAAAGCGAAATATATAGCTACAATTAAAACTCCAGTTTTGGAACTGTAGAATATCAAAATTTCAAGCTCGCTCGCTCGCATTTTATTGTTATGCCATTCACCTTATGTTGCTGACAGTATATAATTTGTCGATCGTTTCACACCGTCATTCCATAATCCATGGAAGGAAAATTTACAATGTTCCTCAATGACTGCGTTGTTGAATGTATCACATTCCGTAAAGTATTGTAGTCCCATTATTGCTCACGCACACACGCACAAGCATACAGACCGTCAAAATTACTTTATGGTTCCCCCCCCCCCCATGTTTCGACCCACCGTACGCCACTTTACACACACACACACACACACACATATATATATATATATATATATATATATATATATATATACATATATATAATAGATGTGTGTGTGTGTGTGTGTGCGTGTGTGTGTGTGTGTATTGTGTAACATATGCATGGTCTAATCTTGAGCCCCCTCCAATGTTTGCCCCCCCCCCCCCCCCAATCCAAAACTGCTTCCGGCGCGCCTGCACTCACACACACCCACACATACACACACACTTTTCTTGTACCTTAAGAGAAGAAAAAGACTTTCTCTTTACAGCCTCATAGGTCTAATGCAACTTCCAAAACGGTTATTATGATAATGATCATTACTAAGTATATTGAAAGACAGTAAGTTATTCACGAGCAATGCATTAATATCATTTAACAGCATAGTGCGCTTTTAGGCTGTTAATACTCTTTTTTTTATTCGAAATTCAAAATGTATCTACTGCTGCTGTTTACTAATCACAACATCAGCATACGAAATTGATTTGGAGATGTTATTGTTATGCAATCATACAACTATTTGTTTGAAACCAGTAGCCCGTGCAAAGCAGTTGAAAGGGTTTGAAAAATGTTGAAAAACAAATTGCAATCCGTTAGCTTTAGCTGAAGGACCCAAGACATGCAATATAATTATTCAGTCTATACCAATCTAATTTCATACCACAATATACATATCTGACTTTTAAAAACACCCAAATTCAAAAAAGCTCTCCAGGGTTATGTAGGATCACTGATATGCGATATTTCATGGTTTAGACAATTATGAGCATTTCAAGAAGAAGTTCGGATTTTAGGTTACTAACCAAAATGCATCATAATCATTATGTTCACGATCAATTTGGTTGTTCAGTTATGAGGTTTGAACATTTTCACCTCATCTAATTTAAAACTCGATTTGTTTTCATCTCTTCTATGTGAAAATACAGTGAATATCCTTTGTCTTTCTTGTAAAGCTTTCAGTCTTAGTCTGCTCGTCACGACAATAACATTTTGATATAAAATCAAGTATATCGATCAGTCATTTTGAGACAAAATCCCCATTAAAATATCTTCTCTGCAATCAAAGTTTTGTCAGGTTTTGCATAATTACATCTGCTAATAGCCTGGTAAATCCCTTCTCCAAGAAAGGTATCAATCAGTTGTATTGCGACGAATTTTCTGGGTGCGTTCGTGATGAGAGTTGTGGATGCATGTCATGGATGGCGAGAGTTCAAATTGTGATTTCACGCACACGCATATCCCATACGATTTATTGTCGTAGAGGGAGAAAATTAATAACAAGAGAAGTATCGAGTTCACTTTATTCGTATTTTATTAAAAGAAGACATCACGTACTGATAAGACGAGCGTCAATACAACATCATATTGTAACAGCGAGACATTCAAAGGGTAACACATCATGCTAACACTAATCGCTCCTAGTCCAGTCTCGTAAAAGCAGAGCGTAATGGGACAATTTATCGTAATTGCTAAAACAGACGTTTATATACGGTCTATACCTGGGATGTCGAGTGCCGTAAAGCTGCGAGATCCAGTTACCGTGGGTACATCCCAGGGAGCAGGGAGGCACCTCCCTAGTCAGTTTCCCAAAGACAGAGGCACGTGGGTGTATAACTGGGTCATGACCTAACATTCTGAGATCAAGTCGGCCTGGTCTATATTCAAGCTTGGTCGAGACAGTGCAATTTTAGAATCAAGGCGGACCGATCTAGTGAGTATGCAACTGGATCAGCTATTTGATATCGGGCCGAACTAGTTCTATGGATGGAGAATCAGATCAGGGATGCATTATTAGATGAAACTGTATCAGTTCGAAACATGATGGTGTCAGCATTTAATGATCACAACGAAGGGGTCGAACAGGGTTCGTAAATATACATGACGAAATATTCTAGGTGATTAGTGGTACACAAAATAATCGTATGCAGCATTATTCTTCTTTCAAAAACCGTCACAGTATAATCTAACTTTTCGTTGGCCGCTGAGTTGCAATTTTATATTGGGGTTATTTTTCTTTTTCATATCTCTACGTTTTACAAGATTTCACTCACTTTTTCTAGTGCAGTGCTTTCAGTGCAGTAGCTGTGCAACAAGTCGAAGGAAAAATCAAGGTTGTGAAGAAATAACTGTTATTACTTGAAGAGATATGCGCTATATATACTTATAAGCCACCATCTATACACTTCTACGTCAGAATCCTTCAAAAGTTACACCTGTTATTTTTTGGTGGTGGTCTTTCAGGTAGGTGCTTCCAATAAATCTTTTTCGCGGCACTCCACAATTATTTCTATTCACCAAAGCTTATGATGAGTAAGAATAAGAATCTAATATTTGCAACGCGTTAGTGTCTCTTAAACTTTGTTTGTTTGAAAACACACAAATTATGGCACAGAAGTGTTTTTGCATCGATTCTCCTCCGATGAATGTTAAAGGACAATGATTACAGACTTAAAAATTGCATGGACAGCATTGATATAAGATACAGCAACAATATGCAACACTGCAGAATAGATTTTTTTTTTCTCGAAGACATAAGTACATCTACAGTTAACAGTAAAGAATTTTCCGGTGTTTTCAGTACATAGTCACATTGTATTCCAGACTAAACTTTGAAAATGTATTGCAGGCTCTCTAGAGCTCTATATGTTATCAGGAATGCTCTCGTATATTACCGATTTGGTTATACCATGAGAGCTCTGTGGTCTATGAAGATCTACTTCAGACGACGTCTTATTTTTGTACAAGGAATCTGTGGGAGATCTTTTGTCATTTTCATCGATTCCGCGTTCTTCCCTTTCCTTGTTCCGAGAAATTGAAACAGAATAGAGAGGATCGTTCGGACTCATAGGAGGAGGGGCGCGTTCATCTTTTCTACCAATGAACTGGTACTTGGGAACACGTTGCGGTTCTCTGGCGAGTGCGGATCGGTCAAAAGTTGAAGGGATATCTTCGTAAACTGGTGATTGTAAGTCACTAGATCTAGTAGAGTCGATTACAGGAATATACTGAATGGATGGTGCTTCGTAGGGTAAAGGACCGTCGGATAGGGCATCGTCAATGACAAAAGTCCCTGTCGTATCACAACGTGCGTGAGGTGTGATTCCAGTTACTCTGTGTTGACTCACACTGGAAACCAGGTACCCGTTTTCATCAGTATCCTTTTCACTTGCTGCGAAGGTATCCCTACGTGGACTTTAAGTGATATCTTTTTTAATGTTCTTCATGACTGTTCCTGACATGTCCATGTATTGCTCTTTCCTTGCATTACCTCTAACGGTTTGATACTGGCCAAAGTATTCACTGTCTTGGTCTATGACGTCATGGAGTTGCTGGGAATTCGTGTCCGCTGAATCTGCGATCATTTCTGCTTCAAAGTTGTCGTCCTGTCAAGAAATGTAGAGAGTTTCAAAAAATGCACACATTATTATCATTTCTGCTGGTTAGATGGTTTGCCTTTATTGAATTTACATGACTTTGTGACGGATTAATTACAACATAAGATCAAAGAGTCTGACTAGTGAAGCTCTTGATTGTTTCAATAAATAAAAGCAGTAAAAATCTTTGAAACTTACAAGCATTTAACAGTCACCTACATTCCGCAATAGGAAAGAATAGGAGAAAAAAAATCTTTAAAACATAATGACTGAAAGCAATCTGGGCACCGTATCATGAAAGTTGTCATTCTTGACAAAATGTCAGCTTCTGACAATTTCAGTAAAATCCCTGGTTTTGATTGGCTGAGAAGCTCTGGTCACTGACTGTTACTATGCTGATTTTTAGAGACTGACAACTTGTCAGGGCTGACAACTTTCATGAAAGCGTGCCCTGGAAGTTAGTTATAAGTTATTGTTGACTCACCTCCGAAGAGTTCTGGTAGATTTGATGCACTTTCTTCTGACGGGAGGAGGCATCCCCATTTCTGTTGCCTGGATGTTCCGTTGAAGAATGATGCACTGCGCACGAGTCGGGAGTGATGTTGGGATTCGAGCTATTCGGATCTGCTGTGCGCCTACGTTTTCTTTTGACGTGACAATGAAAAATGCGTGATATCCAATGATTTACTCAGTTTTCGATCAAACACTTATAATAAAAAACAAATCCTTACATGTATCAAATCGTTTGAAAAACATACATGTAGATGTAAATACTTTGTGTACGATTTACTTCACAAAAAGGGATCTAAATGTCATTGGCAATTGTAAAGTTTGTTTGTGTGTGTGTGTGTGTGTGTGTGTGTGTGTGTGAGGGGATCTAACCGTTAGATATAATATTTGTGCGTACGTGTGTATTATCATTTTTGTCAATATTGTCATCTATTGATGTAAACTTTATATGTCTATGAAAACAAAGAATGCATTAAAAACCAAGTTTTTAGGAGAATGAAATATGCAAGTAAACATTTCTGTGATGATTGTAACAAACCATGCATCGGATGAAGCCCAGCATGATATGTATGTATATATATATTGTATATTATTTTTCGGATGGTCTGCGTCCAAGCTACGGATAGTTACGTTCAGTTACGGATAATTATGTTTGGTTACGGTTACTTGCGTTACCCTGCATCCGTGGAGTCCCTCTGCGAAATTTCAAAATTTTCGCAGGCTTGGCGCCGTCATTTTACGTTTCTTTACTGATGAGTTACGAACAGTTACCTCTACATACATCGAAGAGGTTCATTTGATTGGTAATTCTCTAAAGGCGGAATTTCTTTTGTACACAACCAAAGAAAACTATTTACCTTACGTGAGCTTTCGCCTACTGTCAGTAGGCTTCATCAGACTGACGTTGACTCGCCGTAGATAGGGTGTAAGCAGTCTTACAGTCTTAACATATCAAGTCCTCCCTCAGATTATGTGGATACCCTGACTGGTCGTTTCGACAGGTCAACCAAGAGATGACCCAAATGCCCAAGGATAAACCCAAGTCTACCCAGACCACCAAGAAGAAATGCATGGTCACGATCCGATACGTAAAGGGCACGTCTGAAGCACTCCAAAGGATCTTCACCAAATACAATGTTGCTACCACCATTCGCCCCCTCACCAAACTACGAGGACTGTTGGTTCACCCCAAGGACAAAAGATCACCTGAGGACTCGACAGGAGTAGTGTACAAAATACCTTGTAAGGATTATGACAAGGTCTACATAGGGGAGACGGGCAGGAAATTCGGAGTCAGGAAGTCAGAACACCAGAAAGAGGCAGAGTCACTGGGGAAAACATATTTCACAAGGGCCGAAAAGAAAGAGGCAGATCTCACTCCTAAAAAGTCAGCCATAAGTGATCACGTAGCGCAGGAAAACCACGTGATTGACTGGAAACAGAGCAAGATCGTGTCCAAAGACAGCAACAAATTCACACGTTGGATAAGAGAGGCGATCCACATACAACGGGGGCGGGAACACAATGGTCATGATGAATCGTGACGAGGGGCAATACGAATTATCTTCAGTGTACATTCCCATTCTCTCGGACTATAAGACTGCCTACACCCCATCTACGGCGAGTCAACGTCAGTCTGATGAAGCCTACAGACAGTAGGCGAAAGCTCACGCAAGGTAAATAGTTTTCTTTGGTTGTGTACAAAAGAAATTTCGCCTTAATTACGTCCACATACGTTCCTGCGGATGCCTGCGTCCACGCTGCGTCCCCCTGCATCCACTCATCCGTATCTATCCGCGGCGGACGTAACCCATCTTAAAACACTGTGTGACTGGGGCATTAAATCCAGTCATTCGAATTCACTGTCGGAGCATTCAAATTCACTATCGGAGCATTCATATTCACTGTCGGAGCATTCGAGAGCATTCAAATTTCACTATCGGAGCATTCAAATTTTAGAGAGGAGCACGCATTTCAGGAATGAGCATTCATATTCACGTCAAGCTGGCGACGGAATCTCGTTGGTCGTTCAAATTTGTGAAAAGGCTACCAAGTTCCAAATAACTGCCTACAATAAAAAAAAAAATTAGTTAGTTTGGGGCTGTGTATGTGCTGTTCTTTTTAATTTAGCTTTGAATATATTGGAAATTATGATGAAGGTTTATTCTGAAGTACAGATGTCAACTTGTTCGTTGGAAAAAAAAAGAAAAATACTTGGAAAAAAAATACTTGATATGAAAAATACTTGGAAGGTTTTAAAACAGGCTATGGATGTTTCTAGTAAAAATTCAGATATTGATAGCATAAAGATGAATGATGAAATAATTCATGATTCTGTTTATATTGCAAATGTTTATAACTCTTATTTTTCAAAAATAGGTGAAACGTATGCCCAAAATATCCCTGTTACACAGCAGCATTTTACTGAATTCTTAGGTCAGTATAATCCCAACTCTATCTTTTTTACTCCTACGAATAGATATGAGATAATTGATATGGTATCTTCATTAAAGAACAACCGAAGTTCTGGTTATGATGAGATTGATAATGTTATTTTGAAAAGTGTTGTATCCTCGGTTGCTGATCCGCTTGCTCATATATTTAATTTGTCAATGTCTCACGGTGTGTTTCCCGATAAAATGGAATTGGCAAAAGTTATCCCAATATTCAAAAAGGGCGATAAACTTGAAATCAATAATTACCGTCCAATTTCATTATTATCTTCTCTGTCTAAGGTCCTGGAAAAACTAATTCATAAGAGAATGATTAATTTCTTGAAACAGCATAAAATTTTTACTAATTCTCAGTTTGGTTTTCGTGAGAAGCACAGTACTACTCTTGCTCTCTTAAGTTTCGTTGAAAAAGTAGCTCATGCAATTGATGACCATTCCCATTTCATTAGTATTTTCTTGGACTTCTCCAAGGCCTTCGATACAATTAATCATGATATCTTACTTTACAAGTTATCACATTATGGAATACTTGGGAAGGCCTTGGAGTGGTTCAAAAGTTATTTATTTAATAGAATACAGTTTGTTACAATTAAAAGTGATAAGTCATTGACTAGAGAAGTCAAATGTGGGGTTCCTCAGGGAAGTCTGTTAGGGCCATTGCTATTCATTATTTATATCAATGATTTTTGTCAAGTATCTGACACTCTTTCTTTTATTCATTTCGCTGATGATACTAATGCATTTTATTCTCACAGTGATATTGATGTTCTTGTTCGAAAAGTTAACAGTGAATTGAAAAAAGTAACAAATTGGGTTAGAGCTAATAAGCTCTCGTTGAATGTTCATAAAACGAAATATATGTTTTTTAGTAATACCGTTAGCCCTTTAAATACAGACATAGTTTTGGACGATACACATTTAGAGAGAGTTTCACATTTCAAATTTCTTGGTATTATTGTAGATGACAAACTTTCTTGGAAATTGCATATTGATTGTATTTGTAATATAATCTCTCGTAATATAGGCGTCATTAATAGACTAAAATTGTGTTTCCCACAAAAATCATTACTTATGTTATACTCGTCATTGATATTGCCCTACCTTAATTACGGAGTGTTAGTTTGGGGCAACACCCACCAAAATTTGTTGGATAGAGTGTTCCTTTTACAAAAGAAAGCTCTCCGCATCATTTGTTATTCTCCCATACGTTCTCATACAGATGTATTGTTTGCTTCTAATAAGCTATTAAAAATCAGAGATTTGTTTTTATTTAATTTAGGACAATTTATGTATATGTATAATGATAACTCTCTTCCTGATATTTTTCATTCCATGTTCCTAAAAAATCAGTCATTTCATGAATATCCGACTCGACGTTCTAATGAATATCATTTACCTCTTCTTCGTACCATTTTAGCCAAGAACACATTTGTTTATACCGGCCCAAGTTATTGGAATTCATTGCATTCCGATATTAGAAATGCCCCCTCTATATATTCATTTAAAAGGAAACTGAAATTTGTTCTACTGCAATCGTACAATTCTACTGATTTAAATCAACCAGCTGTTGTAACCCTTTATCTAAGAAAAGAACCACCTATTAATTGCTACGTGTATTCTCTTATTATTAAACAGCGTCCTATTGTGATAAAGCTAGGATATTTCTTCGATAATATCTCTAGTAGGCCTACATTGTTCTTTCTCGCGTCACTCTCCCCCCCCCCCCCTCTCTCTCTCTCTCTCCCTCGACATACTTCCGACGAGATCGCTGTTTATGCTAAACGTTTTTGTTTGTTTTGTTTGTTCCGTTCTGTTCTCGTACTGTTATGTTAGTTTTGTCTCATCTCGTATGTTTAGTCAACTGTCTGTTGTACTGTTACTCCTTTTCAGTCCCGTTTCATGTTTTTTTTTTTTTTTACGTGTGTACATGTGTCTGTTTTGTTGATCTGTCTCTATAGTTGGCTTCCAGACCTTCTCTTTACTTCTAATTGATGTTTTTCGTCTGAGGGGCCCACATCCTACAAGATTTGTCTTTTTAATGGGTCCCTCCATTTTTCGAATTATCCACAATGTTTACTTACTTCAAATCACTTGTGTTTTATGATAATGTGTAATTATTGCAAGGTGCTACAAATATCATTGTATATTCTTTTCATCCTACATAGTTTTACGCACCTGATTTTCTGTTACCAAAAAAAGAAGTGATGTTTATATGTTCTTGTCGAAAAATGAAATAAAACATTGAATTGAATATTTTTCGCGATTGTGAATTAGCGCGCTATTACATGTCTTATTCACATCAGCCCGAAGAGAATTAGCCCGAAAATTTTTCGAGCTAATTCGACAGCTGAGCATGTGCAAACAGCATCAGTAATGTGTTCACTTTCAAAAAATTCTCATGATTTGTGTCCAGTTTGCCTCATCGATCAGGTCACACACGCTAGGCATGATGGGATGCATCGCGCTAATTTCTCGAGTCGTTTTCATATTATCAAATAGCGCGCTACTATCCCGCCATTTCCGAAATTTCTCGAGTTGGACTCAAGAAATTTTCTCGATCAGAGCGATACAATTAGCGCGCTAATTTGTGTTCACATTATCAAGTAGCGCGCTATTTCGTGATCGGGTTAATTTCCCAAGTCAGAAAATAGCGCGCTATTTCGAAACATCGGGCTGATGTGAAAACACCTAATGAAACTGATACATGAATATTATATACGTCTTGTTTGTTGTGTATTGCTATCAAACTGGTTTACTTTTGCAGGACTATGTGAGATCAGTAGGCGTTTTCACATCAGCCCGATAAAAATCCAAGCTCGAGAAATTTTTCGCGATTGCGAGTTAGCGCGCTATTACATGTCTTATTCACATCAGCCCGAAGAGAATCAGCCCGAATTTTTGCCGAGCTAATTCGACAGCATAAGTAATGTGTGTGTCCTCTCAAAAATTCCTCGTGATTTGTGTGCAGTTTGCCTCGATCGATCGGGTCACACACGCTAGGCATAATGGGATGCATCGCGCTAATTTCTCGAGTCGTTTTCACATTATCAAATAGCGCGCTACTATCCCGCTATTTCAGAAATTTCCCGAGTTGGACTCGAGAAATTTTCTCGATCAGAGCGATACAATTAGCGCGTTAATTTGTGTTCACATTGTCAAATAGCGCGCTGTTTCGCTATCGGGAAAATTTCCCAAGTCAGAAAATAGCGCGCTATTTCGAAACATCGGGCTGATGTGAAAACGCCTATTGTGTGTCAGTTTGTCAGTAGTGCCTGCAAACAATCATAATTACTCTATAATCATGCCTTCATAGGTTGTGTTTGCCTTTTCTCCTTTCTCAAAAAGTCTACTCCTTTTTCCTCGTTAAATTGATTGCACGAAGTAGGAACTTGATGAAAATGAAATTGAACGTTTCAAACAAGCTCATCGGGACTATGACATGACTATCGCGTGAATTTGAATGCAAGAGTATGAAAGTCAGTGCTCGTATTTGCAAATTGAACTCCCAGCTGTGACTTTGATTTGGTGAAAACAGAAATAGAACTCCCAAAAATGAAATTGATCGCTCGGATTCTAAATTTGAATGCCCGAATATTTTCGCGTGCGTGTGCCGTATGAATTTGTATGCACATCAATGAATTTGAATGACAAAAGTATGATTTTGACCGGAAAAAAACTATAATAAAAAAAACCACGGAACTAAATGATTATAACAAATAAGACATGTGAATTGAAGTATACACATTTGTTCATGGAGCCATCACGAAATGCTTCTATAACAACTACAAAAAAAGAAATGTGTTATTTTCTTCTTGCATACCCCATATATATATATATATATATATATATATATGTATATACAAATGTATATAAAAAAATCAACATTGCAAAAGGCATGTTCACGTCCGAAGAGATTTCGAGTCATGGAACGAATTTGAGAGAACTTATATTTTTAGCAAGATCATATGAATCAGATTCTTTACCTTCCAACAATGTAATATTTGGACTTTATATCCTAATACAGATCATGTAAATAGATGGAAAAAAAATGGTTTTAACAGCATCAACACTGTGGACTAGCCATTTGAGTAAAGAAGATCGAAGCTCATGTTTACAGACTTCCTGAAATCGCAACGTTTAACATCGACATTAAAATATTTGGAAATTGCACTTTAATGTAACGATTTTACAAAATATAAAACTCAATTTTGAACAGAGATCTGGGCTCCATCATGATTAATAGCGTTATTTGCGGTCACACCAACTCTAAGGTGTTTCTCTTTTCTTTTTTCTTTCTTTTTTGTATTTACTGCTATGTTCATGGTTTTTTTTTTAGGGGAACTTGGTTGCAGGGCATACGACATAACATAATTATATGAACAGCTATTATACAAACTTAATATAAATGTTCGAGTCGTTTTTGACTTGCAATAGCTGAAGGGTCATTCCAGACAATTCATAAAATTTCACATCATGTAAACTGGTAGGGCCATGTATATGGAATTTATTGTGGATCTTGAGCAGATGAACAAATATTCTACTAGCAATTTTATTGTTCGTTTTATTATCCATCTGAGAAGATAGCCCATTTGCCGAAATGTTAACAATGCAGGGATTTCTAAGCTTGGGTATTTGTTTTGTGTTCATCGTGTCACTGCCGGCAACCAGGGACAGCCTGGTGGTAGTGTCGCTGCCCGGAAAACAGATGTAGTTGACAGGTTTGAGTCCCGTGGTTCCTTTTTTCTGAGATGTTTGTTAAATGATTTACAGATCAGCAGTTGCGATTTTACAAACTTAATTTGTTGAGGGAGATTAATTGAAGAAAACTTACACCTGAACCAATTTTTGCTTGTTCAATTAATACAAAATTCTCAAATTAATTATCCCAAAGTCTCCTTTAATCTCACCTTGGCATTTCAGCTTCACAGCCTCATTTTTGGGACAATCTGTTCTCGTCGAGAAACACCTCGTTATAGTTCGTGTATATGTATAACCTGTGCAATATAATGAATAAAAGAAATACAAACTCTGTAAAGGTTTGGTTATTTTATTTTGCACGTAAAATATTTATGACGAGCAGTTATCTTCTTTTGATGAAGACAAGGAGAAAAGTCTCAAACATACTTTATTTACTCTAACTCGTAAGTCGGGAGTTTGTGGAGAATGTGCCCATCTAAAACGGTAATAGACCTTCATTACGAACTTTCATAAACATTTCCGACTTTGATTCCCTTTCAAGTGTATTCCGAAACTTGAGATGTCGATCCTACCTATATCTCCTTAACATCTTGAAATTGAAAGCTACTATTCTTTGTAAAGTTAACCTTATAACTGCACACATAATACATTTTGGTAAAATCAGCATGCTCAATACTGCCGGATTCACCTTCAGGGCACTGCAGCCGTATCAGAGTTCTGCTCCGTGCTGCTGTGCTAGGCAATGTACGAGGTACTAGTATGTACCCTTCTGCTGCTAGGAAACCGAGCTCTTCACAGACCACTTGAGCAGCTGCGACGTTAAATCCATCATAGCACACATATCTGTCTGGTTCCACAATCACCAAGCCTTCATGGTTAGAGAGTCCTCCTACTATTTTTACAGATGGTGCTTAATGAAAATAAATGGACAGATTCATGTATTTTTACTGGATTGTTTGACTTAAAATATAAGGAGAGTATTGATTGCACTATACAAAGCCACGGGGAGTTTAAGTCAAGATTTGTGTCAGGATAGTGTCAATAGATCCTCTTGAAATATGTCTGCATATCATCTTCTAAGACTATTTAAAGGGATCGTACAGTTCTGGTTGAGACCTAATTTCAGGTTTCTAACATTTTTAGGTGAGATAATGAGAAATCTCATATGAAATATGAAAGAGCATGCAATTTTATGAGGAATTCAACGTTTATTTGATAAAAATTGGTTTTGAAATGGCTGAGATATCCAAAAAAGAATGATTCTAATAAAGTGTGGGACCCACACTTTGTAACGATCGCTTTGTTTTACTTTGTTTTTGGATGTTTCAGTTATTCGAAACCCAATTTTCATCAAATAAACTTTGAATTCCTCTTAAAATGGTATGCTCTGTTCTATATCATAAGTGTTTTCTTGGTATCTTGCAAAAATTCGAAAGCCTATTTCTCATCTCAACCAAAACTGTACTATCCCTTTAAGCTATTAATTACACAACGTAGCATGTGATCTGACTTTACGTTAAAAATAGTGACGTCTGCTTTAAATGGACTTATTTACTGCAAGCATTGCCAATTCAGTTTCCTCTTGTAGTTGTTGTTGCTGTTTTTGTGGACTAGCTAGTGTACATGAATGAAAACAGAATAAAAAATCAAATGGAACACACTGAGGAGTATATTTTCTTTGCCCCTATAATGTATATTTATTATACTTTAGCTGTGTTAGAAGTGGTTTATATTCTATGTTTGTTTCCTTGTTTGCTCTATTGATTTCATCTTTATCAGCATAATTTCATGCATAAACCAAACTCTTTTCAGTAAAACAATGTACCACAGATAACATCAATTTACGGAGTACAATGTTCATGATTCGAAGAAAGATAATAGATGCATACATTAATTAATTCTATTAACAAAATATATATTGCATCAACAAATTTGCAAATTATCAACTAAGAAATTATGCAGAAGAATTACTGCCACTGTATAAGCGGTTACTTGAACACGTGGCAGCCCAGAACAAAATATACAGGCCGGGAACAGAGCGGGGTGCATGCATACAATGTTGTTTGACAGAATGGATGGCGAAAGTGACTTAAACATGCCTATTCGCGTGTCTATCAATCAAAGGCATCGGAATGAACAATGTAAAATGTTGAATGATTATTTTATCGCGACAAAAACGATAGACGAAAAAAAAAAAAGAGTTGAACGTGATGGACTCGAAGGATGCAATAGTCGACTATGTTTACCGTGGATTTATGCAAAGAAATAACAATGATGAACAATTTCGTTTAGTTTGAAGATACAGTTGTACTGGGCAATCTCTTTCCAAAGTAAGTACTATAAGGACACAGTATAATAAACTATTTCTTACACTGCTGTTGATCCATTAAAAAGAACTTAAGTGTAATATTCATCACTTTTCAGTGAGTCAAATTTATCGCCATGATCTACTGTTTTCAAAGAATGAAGATAATATAGTTACTACTCAGTGTTTGCTTAATGCAATTATACAAATGTCGCTATAGCAGGTATTTACCTTCGAAACACCTTACGCTCAGCTTAAAGTTAACCAGGTAGACATATATATACCATATCCACATTTTTATCCGGTAGGTCAGTGATAAATAGGAGGAAAGCTGGCTTTGATTCATAGTAAAGATCAGAGACGTTTTGTTCGCTATTTCGTCTTGAATGGAAACTCCCAGTACCCTGTTGTTAATCGCCTCAATTTCACAGAGAATTCGTCGTCCACGAGGTGCCTACCAGGCTTCGTTGGTGACGCAATTTCTGTCACATGATATCTCGCGCTCCAGAGGTTTTCTCGAACAATTCAGTGTCAGATCTGCAAGATGTGAAATGCGGGAAAGGGGTTCATAGCAATCTACCCATATAAAATCAATTCATGAATTGTGTCGATTAGAAAACTGGAAGGATTTATCTTAGGTCTCAAATAAATAATAATATGAAGATATTGACAATCTTAGTAGCTTTAAATGATTAAGGCTTCCAAAGACAGAGATGGGTTAAGAAAAAGAAAAAAAATATGTCATCGCTCATTGTTAATAAGTAAGAAGGATTCCGTACAGAACATTTTGGTCATCACAACTAGATATGAACCTAATTAATGGTAGTAGGACTAAGTACATTTTTCCAATCGTTATTGTAATTACTTCAAGAGCTCCGAGAAACACGAGGGAAAGTTGGAAGGAAGATAAATATGAAAAAAAAAATACTTACGCTGCTTGTTAGGTTCCAAAGTTAAGGAAGTAAGAATCGGATTAGAAAAGATGAGTACAGCAAAAGACCATGTCAGGTATGCCATTTTTCACCAGATCGCAATAAACGATACGTCCAATAATTACTCAGAAGTGGATATTAATCACCGACTCTTGTTCGATGCAAAATATCCCCGGCGGAGGAAAGAAGCAGACACTTCAGTTTGCCTCCAGTAAAGTCGTATGCTATGGGTGCAGTGAGATTTTGTCATGAGTGAAGCGGAGCCCTAATGCGCGCATTGGCACTGCGCAACACACACGGCCACTCCCTACCTGCGTAAACAACGTCAATAAAACTAAAAAAAAAAGAATCAGTCGGCTGCCCTTATTGCATTGCGATGTTTCTCCACTCAAAGAAGAAATTCAAGGAAGCGAAAAAGAAAAAAAAATCATGTACGTACACCACTTGAAGATGTCAATTATTGATTGTTTCGTATATATCAAATTGAGGCATATCACTACTTGTAGTATTATCTCATTGTGCAATAAAATCTCCCAGGCTTTTACGAAAGCGATACAATGCGATGTACAGCAGAACTCAAGAGTGTCATTGATCAACTTTGCTGAATTTGTGTGTAAGAAAATCAAAAAGGTCATTCTGTTTGTAATAGTTTCGATCAGTGTTCGATCAATGTTCATTACTTTCTAATGTGCGACAATTTCCATTATTTCGGTTGAGAACGTTGTGGTATCTCAATTTGTAAAATATAATATATTATGACGGCCCTGACACTCATCATTACCACAAGGCTGGAAGAAGAATAAAATGAAGTATTTATTAAGGCGATGGTTTGATGGGTGAACCCTGGGTTTTATATATGAATTTAATACAGGATGTCCAAGAAGGAAATAGAATCAAACAGATTTTGAGAGACATTTCACGAGTGAGGAATTAACCAGTGACACACAAACTCACATTATGTTACGTATGCCTACGACCACTATTTGTATTTGAGCACTATAGTTCACTGCGACCTGTTTCCATTTGCATATCTGTTTTGACAGTATGCAATAGAAATATTTAGTTGATCAAGCATGTGAGATTTGAAATATATCGATGTGAGGGGACTTTGCCCTGATTTTTTTTTCATTTCATTTCATTTCATTTCCAACAAAGTATGAATAAAAGGAAAAATATTTGCATATTATACATAGTCATACAAAATTTTGAAAGGAGATTTGTGGGAAATGGAGGGGACTGCTAAAAAGCTTGGTTCGTATAATCTTCATTCCCCTCATCATGGACCTGTAAGATCCATGCCCTCATGAACAATATCTTATTAGAATAATTATGTACTGAATTAATGAAACTGAGGCAAATCACTTGAAATCAAAATATAAAAGAAGAAGTTATTAAACTTATGGCTTCTTTTATGCTGTTATCTAAAGAATTCCAAAATTTAGGGCCTGAAAAGGGAATACTGATTTTGAAAAAATGGTCCTAGACAGAGGCAAATTCATTTCATTGCCAGGTAGGATTTAAAGTGATATACAGCTTTGTTGTTGTTGTTGTTGTTGTTGTTGTTGTGTGTGTGTGTGTGTGTGTGTGTGTGTGTGTGTGTGTGTTTAACATGGATTCAAACACGAAGGGGAGGGGGAAGTGCTTCGTAAGTTTTTACATGTTAATAATCATTAATTGTCCTAAATGCAAACGATACAAATCACCAATCGTTGTTATCTACTGAACAAAGGTAAAGAATGATCTCTGAAAGCTATGACAAACAGCTTTAGATTATATAAGCACTCAACAATGGTGAGGTGAGGTGTCATATTTGTTCAAAATTATGTGTATCAAACGATTTAAACAAGTTCCATACTGAAAATGCATAAATTCATTATCATGATGTGATAGGTTTGTCGTATGTTGTGTAACGGATCTGGGATAGATACAATGATACCGTTATTACAGATATCCATTTTCGTGTATTTGCTATAACTATGCGATCAACTATGGGGGGGGGGAGTTGGAGCATAACACTCTATTAAATTAGTATCTTATCGAAGTTTGATCAAAATTGCAGCTTACAACGACTCGAGCCGTTCAAAAATTGTTTAAGACCTTTTCATAACGACTACACCAATATTTACATGCTGACTGCTTATACCGAATTTGTTTTGTTATACAACGTTAAAGGGACTGTACAGTACTGGTTGAGGTAGGGATTCATGTTTTGAACATTCCTGAGTGAGGTAATGAAAAGCTTCTTATGAAATAGGAAAGAGCATGTAATCTTAAGAAGGATTCAACGTTGATTTGATGAAAATTGGTTTTCAAATGGCTGAGATATCCAAAAAAGTGCTAATAATAAAAGGCGACATGCCCCAACTTTATTAGTATCTCTTTGTTTCACCTTGTTTTTGGATATCTCAGCCATTTCAAAACCGATTTTCATCGAATAAACTTTTGACACCCCTTAGAACTGCATGCTCTTTGACATCTCATAGAGTGGTTTCTGAATATCTCACAAAACGTTAAAAGCTAAATCTTCACCTCGACCAGAACTGTACACACCCTTTAAGATTAAGAGTTTTATGTGTAGGTTTATTGGTGTTGTATTGTATTCGCATAATGTAAGATTCTTCTTTGATTTCTTCTTTGTTCACATATAAATACAGTATGCCGTAACATTTTGCTTGGATTCATCTCACAGACTGATATTGTCATGAAATTGAAAATTATTGATCAGTATGTTATACTTTCCTCTTTTTTTTTGCATACTGTGTATCACTTTGTTTTCATAATTATGCTATTGTATTTGCAGAAAGAAAACGCAGAAATAAACCAAACCAACCAAGTTGGCTGTAGCAGTGGTCATCCTACCGAGTGCACTTGTTTTCAAAGCTGTGTATTAGAACATGATTGAGAAAAAAAAACCCCAGCAAATTCCCTATGACTTGAGGTCTTAGGAGCCCAAAATTATCTGACTAAAAAAGCAAAGATAGTACTATATCCCCCTTGAAGTTGTGTACCAAATAAAATCTTCTGAATCCCATTTCCCGAGCTGAATATATGATGAGTCTGCCTGTACAGTCAATAACTTAAACATAAATAAATAATGAAGACCTGAATATAAGAACGTCCCAAGTCCAATTTTTGGCCAAATTCAGTTTGACATGGGAAATTGTAGCTTATACATGGACTCATCTTGTGTATAAATGATAAATCCTAATTACCCCCGGAAGAGCCTGAAATGAATGAGTTAAATCGTATATGAATATAAAAATGAAGGACTTGGGTCATTCTTACATCATATTATAGCGCCCTCTCTCGTCCTTCTCTCATCTCTATAGCAGAATATCATGTAAATGATTCAAAGAACGACCCAAGTCCATCACACAAAATGGCCTCTCCACAATTAATGTAAATGTTAATTGTCATAATAATATAATGTTCTAATTTGTATATAAAATGTTGCCTTCCCATCACAGTTAAATATACTATTATTGCACAAATAAAAAAGGTATGAAGTTTTTTTTAAGTTTACTTGAAATTGTCTTTTCTGCCCCCCAGGACTTGGGTCGTTCTTATATTCAGATACTCATATTATATAGTTTACACTCCTTCGAGAATCATATATGTCCCTGCACCACAAAACAAACAAAAAGTCGCCAGACATGGATTTTTAGTTAATGATAGATTCCGAAAGAACAGACTCTAAGCTTTAAAATGATGTATAACTCAATTCAAATGGACTCTCCTAACCTATTTAAATTGTGGAAAGAAAGGACACACTCTAGAAAGTGTGAACTGAGAAAACAGGCTCTGAAGTACAGGGTGTATTCAAGCGCTTAATCTTTACCGTAGCTATGCTACCTGTGGGATGAATGGAACAAAAAACAGGATGTTGACCAGTGGAGCAACAACAATGACGGGATGATCATATTAAGCTGAAATTTAGCGTGCGTCATTAACATATTCTGTAGATGATTAATGTCAATTATCAATGTAGTAGCTTTATTCTTTTTTAAAGTTATTGGATTTGAAAGTGAAGTGTATGGACAGGGTTTTTGAGAAATGGGAAGAGGGTTCTATGAGAAACAACTAATCACACTATTCCACCAAAAAGTGATCGAGATAAACTGCCGAAAACACAAGTTCCTGTTTGTTTTATGATCCCAAACTTAGATATAGTATAGAAAAAGACTTGCTCTTTCAGAAAATATGAAAGACTCAAGATTGGCTACGTTGAGCCATTTCATTTATTTTCAGTCCTCACACAAAATCACTATGTGCGACTTTTTGTTCGTTTTGTGATGCACGGTCGCATATACAAATCCAATTGGCTTCTCTTAGTTTGTATGCTTGTACATTGCATTGAAGGTGTCTTTCATTATAATGACCCAGTCTGATTACTTAAACCAAATTGAAAACCAAAGGAGCTTTTGTGTGCTTTGTGTCACAATTCAAATGATTGATGTATTTAGGCCTTCGAGAATAAACGATTTCAAGAAGACTTTCATAAATCAACAGAAGATGTTTAGAGTAATCATGATAAATATTACCTTTACAACAACATGCCTACCTTGATACCTAATGAATATTGAGCTTACTTCCAAAAGGCTTTAAATCCATCATTTTCAATGGATTTAGCGCTTTTTGGTTTAATGCTCTGTATATATCATAATGTATATATGAAGAGCTTGCTTCCAAAAGGCGCTAAATCCATCATTTTTCATTGGATTTAGCGCCTTTTGGTTGCAAGTTCTTCATATATATCTATACATACATACGTATACTAAAACACAATTCTGTCCTGCGAAAGAGACAGTGAAGTTGGCCTTAGATAGGAAAAGTAATATATTAAGAACTTCGCAGTATACTTATGTATAGGGCCTAAGTAAGGTAATGAATGTGATACATATCACATGTTTCGGCATTTTTTTAACAGCTTATGGGAGCTGATATCAGACAAAGTTATGTGTACGTATATGTATATTAAAATTATTATCATCATCATCATCATCATCATCTTCATCAAAACAAAACCGAAACCAAATTCATGCTGTATTCACCAACAGTTTATTTTGGCACACAATTCAATTCAATTCAATTCAATTCAATTCATTTATTTTCATTCTTCTTTTTCCCAACAAAACATAACAGAAGATAAATCGGCTATTACATCATAAACAAAAACATTTGCCTTTGCTGTAGATAAATGAAATCGACAAACATAAGAGCGCATACTGGCAAAAAATTATGATACAAAGTCATGCTTCAGTTGAAAAAAACATTTGCCTTTGCAGTAGATAAATGAAATCGACAAACATAAGAGCGCATACTGGCAAAAAATTATGATACAAAGTCATGCTTCAGTTGAAAAAAAAAGAATAGAGAGGTCCACTAAAAAGCAAAGCTTGTATATTGTGAACCACTCATAAAACTTATGAATTACTTATTTACAAACTCTTGTCACAAATATGACATAAGACAGGACAGGACAAAACAGAAGAATCACAACAACATGACACGACTTGCCAGAACAGATGAAAAGGATGGAAGGAAAGAAAGAAGAGGAGAGAATGAGAGAATGCCTACAAGCTGAACAAAAGAAATGGAACAGGGGATGGTAGAGAATGTGCTTCAGAGTTGGCGCTGCATGCAGCTGAGCAAGGATTATGATGGCTACTTCATTACGTAATAATGAATTCAGTGATTGATGATTGGTGGGTGGATGATGAACACGAAACCTATAGCTTATGAGAAAAAAAAAGGATACCAGAGAGGATTTAATAGAAAAAAAAAATCAACTTGCGCTTAAAAGAATACAGAGATGGGGAATTTCTTATTTCACAGCTTAGTGAGTTCCAAAATCTAGGACCGGTGTGTATAAATGTATTCTGAGCCAGTAAAGTTCGCAGGAGGGGTAAATGAAACTCATCAGATTGTCCAGTGGGATAATTGTGAAAAAAAACTGGTTCCGTGGGAACATTGAATTAAAAATACTGGGAAGTGCATTTACATTGTAATTAAACACAAACTGATCAAGTTGAAATAACACAAGCACTTGAGAAAGAGCGAATCACTCGAAAATTTGTATGCCGAAACAAACTGTTTGTGAATACAAAATGAACTTGGTGTCCATCAAAACTTGATGTAGGGCAACCAAATTTCGAAAAAGGTTAACTTTTGGTGACCAGGGCAGCTAAAATTCAAAATTGAACTTTATCTCTCCTTTTATATCAAGCCAATATAATTCTTCTTTTTTTTTTGGTGGGGGGCAGAGAGAAATGAAAGTGTCGAGCAACGTTGTACACACATATGCATAATTATGTATACATACTATATGTGACCGTGCATCACAAAACGTAAGTAAGTGCGCCCCCGCCGGCTGCCGAACGTTTTTCTTTGCTCTCTTCAGTTCTCTCGGTTTTATATCGTTATTCATCCTCAAGTGGAACAGCCATCCGTATTTTACTTGGAGTGAAATAGTTGTGTTACATTCGTGATGGTTTGTTTCGAACTTTTAAAGGTTGGATTGTGAAGTTTATTGGATGATTTGGACATTTGTATGATATTGACGGGACTCACTCTCCACGGAACTCACCTTTGCATGTACGCAAGCGTACGGAGTAAGTACACTGACTGATTTTGTGAGTGTAAGCCTGGCCATACGTCTTCACAATGTTAAAGTACTCTGTACAAAAACTGTTTGAACTTGGTAACCCACTGAAGAGAATAAGAATTCCGTCGAATACATGGACCCATCTGAAAAACCTCAACATAGCAAAAACTACAAATAGAGGAGGCAGAGTTGGGTCAATGAAACGACGCCCGATACCCGTTCGCATTACGCAAAGACCCGCCATCTTGAGAAATGTGCCCAAATCCACCGAATTAGGTCAGTCGAACCTCATTAGCGTAACAATTGAACGTTTCAAAACAACCTGTCAGCTACCAACTGCCTTGTTATGCAACCCACGATCTTTGAATAATAAGGTTGATGAACTTGAACTTGTTGTGAAACATAACGACATTGACATCGCAGCTATTTCTGAGACGTGGTTCTCTCCTGAGGAACCCCCTGACCATTTCAGCATCCATGGCTACAAACTCTACTCCAAGCCAAGGGCATGTCGCACAGGAGGCGGCATAGCAACCTACATCCGAGCTAGCTTACCATCAAAACTGGCTGAGGAAATAATAGTGCCTGAAGATGTCGAAGCTATGTGGATTAATGTCAGACCAACGCGGTTGCCACGGGCGGTCAGCACCATTTTCGTTTGCTCACTTTACTACCCCCCACGGAGTCCCGCAGCACCAATTCTACTTGAGCACCTCAGTTCAACAACAATCGACCACATCCTCTCCCATCAACCCGATAGCGGCATCCTTGTCATGGGAGACTTCAACCGACTCGATCTTACCCCGTTGATCTCAGATGACATAAGCCAGATTGTTGATAAACCAACCAGAAATGAGGCAACTCTAGACAAAATCGTAACCAACATGGCTGATCACTACAAACCAATTGAGATTGGCCCCCCCTTTGGGACTAAGCGATCACAATTGTGTTTTCCAAAAGTTCCCGAACCCTGCGACAATACCTGCAAACGGAAACTCGTGAGACCAATGCGAGACAGTGATATTCGAGACTTTGGCGCATGGATAAGCGAACACGACTGGAATGAAGTCTACACTGCCACCGACGTGAACGATCAATGTACGGCGTTTTATGACACGTTGTATCAAGCACAGGACAGGTTCTTCCCTCTAAAAACTATCAAAAAACACAATCATGATAAACCGTGGCTATCTACATACATCAAGTCACTCATATCAAAGCGGCAAAAATCGTTTCACTGTGGAAGGGACTCAAAATGGAAACACTCCCGAAATAAAGTGAAAAGAGAAATAAACGCAGCAAAAAGAACTCATCGAAGGGATGTAGACCGTTTGAAGCGCTCCAATCCCAGAAACTGGTATCGTGAAATTCGCCTGATTACATCTGGCGCCATGACACAAACCACAATCGAAGTGGAAAACGTAGATCGTGATGACAAGAGAGGCCTAGCCAACGCCATATCTACTCACTTCTTATCTGTCATTCAGGACATTGAGCCATTAACCACCACCCACCTCCCATCATACCTTCCGTCTCAACAAATACCAGACATTGAACCGTGGAAAGTATACCAGCAGCTGAACAAGATAAACACAAAGAAAGCATCTGGTCCAGATGGAATCACGGCGAAATTCATCAGAACTTTTTCGTACGAGCTAGCAGCGGAACGCTCTCTGATTGGTCCATTGTATACACGCCGGCGTCCCGCAAGGAACCAAACTTGGACCAATCATCTTTCTAGCAATGATCAATTCTGCCCTGGCCACTACCAATGGAAACATCCGCCGGTTCAAATACGTCGATGACATTACCATAATAGAAACTCGCCCTATCAACGAACCATCGACTCTTCCAAATGTGTTGCGTGAACTTCACACATGGGCTGCAAACAACAACATGTGTTCAAATCCGAAAAAATGCGCGTGCATGAATGTCTGTTTTTCAAGACGAAATCCCGAACCCCCCACTTTACAGCTGAGCGATATCACCATCAATCAGTGTACCACAGTCAAACTCCTCGGTGTGTTCATACAGGCAGACCTGAAATGGGATACGCACATCACATCAATGATCAAACGAGCAAACAGCCGCCTATTTATGCTTCGGAAGCTGAAATATCATTCTTTTGCCAACGATGATCATGTGACCATCTTCAAATCCTTTGTCCGCCCTATAACCGAGTATGCCGCTCCAGTTTGGACCGGAAGCATCACCAAACAGCAGTGTAATGATTTAGAACGCATTCAGAAGCGCGCGTGTCGCATAATCCTCGGACCCGATTACACTTGTTATGATGAAGCCCTGAAACAATGTAAACTGGACACGCTGGAAAGCAGGCGAACTGAACTGTGTGTATCTTTCCCAAAGAACATTCAGTCTTCTGTTCTCAGTGACCTCTTTCCTGTGCGAAAAGAAACAACTAAAAGGTATAACCTTAGAAACTCAAGGAGAACGGAATTCAAATGTAATACTGAACGATTTCGAAAAAGTCCTTTGCCATATCTAACGAGACTTATGAATATACACAATTTGTAATGTTCACAATGATTATATAAATGGTCATGGACTGTGAATCATGACTGTATTTCTAATTTGAATGGATGAATAGTGTTTTTTTGCCTGCTGCCAAACTGTTACAATGTTTGTGACAATTACGTCCACTTTTTATGTATAATTGGTTGTTGTTGGGTTTTTTTCTTTTTTTTTTAATCCACATATTTTGTCTCAATGGCAACGAAGACATTTTTGGTTGTGATCTTTTTTTTGGTTATTTCAATACCCCCTTCCCTAATATCAAATGAGGTTAATGAATATATATAATTTTTGATAGTGTTAACAGTTATAAATAGAATTTTGTTTTGTGAATCATGTATTTTAAACAAGATGGGTGAACACTGTTCTCATATTCGCCGTTTGTTTTTGTTTTTGTTTTATAAGTCAATATGTGACTGTGCACCTCAAAACGAACATAAAGTCGCACACACTGATTTTGCGTGAGGACTGAAAATAAGTAAAATGGGTCAACCTAGCCGAACTTGACTTTTTCATATTTTCTGAAAGAGCGGGTCTTCTTTTACATTATGCTGAAATTTGGTATAATAAAACGGGCAGGAAAGTGTGTTTTTTAGCAGTTTATCTCGAACATTTTTGGTAGAATAGTGTGATTAGGTGTGTCTTTAGAATCCCTTTTTCATTTCTGAGAAACCTTGTTCACACTCTTCACTTTCAACTCTAATAACTTTTGAAGGGGTAGTGCTACTGCTTTGAAAGTTGGCATTAATTATGGACAGAATGTGTTAATGAGGCATGCTTAATTTCAGTTTAATCTGATAATTCCTTCATTGTTGTTACTCTGGTGGCTTACTTCCTGTTTTTTGTCCCATTCATCGCACAGCCAGCATGGTTTGGTAAAGATTAAGCGCTTGAATACACTGTACTTCAGAGCCTCTTTTCTCAGTTCACACTTTTCCTGAGTTTTTGCTTTCTTTCCAATATTTAGATAGGTTAGGAGAGTCCATTGGATTTGAGTTATACATCATTTTAAAGCTTAAAGTCTGCTCTTTCAGAATATGGTCTTAACTAAAAATTCATGTCTGGCGACTTTTTGTTTGTTTTGAGGTGCAGGGTCACATATGATGTCAATGCCTCATTTCTTTTTCCTTCTCTTTCTTCAAGTTCTCCCATTATACTGGCCAGGCTTATGGTCGCCTACTTGAATGTTATTTGTGTATCTTCAAAGGTATAACCCTGCGAATGCATATGATAATGTGTGTGTAAACGCTAGCGTATGCTTTTACGCATGCGTGTGAGCTAGTATCAAGCCCCTTGTATGTGTTCAGGTGCACTATAGTCTACATCATGTGATTATAAATACACTCTGAAAGAGCGGAAAAGGAAGGAGCAAACATGCATTGTCTGTTTGGGTGTAGATGCAAGTGTGTCCATAATGCCGGTAGTCGTTTACATATTGATTATATAATACCCTTTCGCAACTATCTGGGTTACGCTTTGTAATACGGAGTAGTAATGTCAGTCAGTCCGCAGCGCGAGCGAAAACGCACGTATTTATTCAAGTCGTACGCACGGCTGAGCGGTGCTTGCATACGTAATGAGCAGATACATGGTCATGAATAAATCCGTGTAGAACGAGTATTTCTCGTCAGTTTTCGACACTTTTAGTATCGACTGAAAGAGAAAACATAAGCAAATATGCTCATGATCAAAATAAACAGAAAAGAGGAATATAGAATATCAAAATCCCTCTCGACGTTCGGTATTGTATTCAAAAATATTCCTTCACGTTTGACGCCAAAAAAAAAAATAACCTGAAATCTTTCATGCCCCTCTAAAATATGGTGAAGACTATGTCCGCTAAAGTATATAGTATCACAATAAGGGCACGTTTTCCCATCTTCATTTCAATACGGGTCAGGAACTAGCAAAATTCAGAGACATGTCTGGCGTCGAGTTTAAAAAGATTATCCTCGCATTCGCACCGGAATTCCGGGTCTGTGATTGGTCGAAATCTGTCGCAAGACGCGGCGTGTCGCATTGCGTAGTATCCATTGGCTGCTGACTCAATGCTGTGAGTTTTAAATGTTAGGTTCCAGATTGTGATCGAATTTTCACTCTCTATACAAAACTTGAACTTTACACAGGAACCAATGATGTGTATGTGAGTGTGCACTTACAATGACCCTGAACAATGGACCTGGCTGCCACCTGTCCCGAGCTCTGCTGCAAGGTACATGAATGCTTAATCAATTATTCATGTGGATTGCCCCGAGCACTGCTAGTCTGAATTCTTGACACAGGGTGAAATGCATGCACATGAAAGAAGTAAGCACATGTTTCCATGTGCTTGCACACACCACATTTCAGAATGAACAGAGACTAGCTGCGATAGTGGAATTCCTCATGAAACATTCCAATCCTGGCCATTGTCCACGACCATTGTCTGGGTATCAACAACACATTCCACGCGTGTTCATTCACTACCCCACTTCCAGTAAGAAAACGTAATTTGCCTTGTTTTCAACAGGAAAATTCACAACTTTAAAAATGGTGCCCCTCTTCGTTTTTTAATTGATCATACTCGCTCAAGTTTCACGATTGTGAAATCGAAGAAATTACGGAGATCTATTTTCAATACCAGTCAGGAACTAGCAAAACATCAAACTATGATCTAAAAGCTTCTTGAACATTGGCAAAATAATCGTTTACTTTGATGCTAAAATGGACTACTATATTGACATCAAAAATAGGGAAATTAGGTATCAAATTAATGTGCATAATCAGCTCTATAACTTACCTAACCATCCTGGATCAAACAATGCACTGCGAAAGCTATGAAAGCTGTTGTTGCGACCTCTGCAAAAACTCTCGCAAAGTATCGCGAAATCTCGTCAGTCTCAAGGGCACAAACTGCGTAAACGTGATTCTGAATAAAATTGTCGTTCGTGCCTCATTATCGCACACGCTGCGGACTGACTGATGTGTATGCTTGTGTGGGTGTATGAAAATATGTGATGTATGTGCCAAAGTTTTTGCCAAAGGGAGGTGTACGCTCTATGTGAGGGGTAAAAATGTCGAGTGTGTTTTAGAGTGTAATTGTATCCGTTTCTATCTGCATTTATGAATGTTTTAATGTCTAACGGTTTTTATTGTTATATCTGTGTTTTGGAAACAAGAGTTGTGAAACGATCATATCACTACAGCCTGTATACCTGTTCAGTAATGTAAGATGTCAATGTCACCCTTTTTTTTTTCTTCTCTCTCTCTTCAAGTTTACTATCTTTTCTTCCTCTCATTATACTGGCCAGGTTTATGGTCGCTTACTTGAATGTGTTTGTTCATCTTTAAAGGTATAACCGTGTGAATGCATACCATGTGCACTAGTCCACATCATGTGATTATAAACACAATCTAAATGAGCTAAAAAAGGGAAGGTGCAAACATGCATTGTCAACTTGGGTGTAGAAGCAAGTGTGTCCATAACACCGGTATTTGTCTACGAATCGATTACATAATACCCGAACGCAATATATTTGGGTTACAATATGCAATGCGGAGTATATAGATGTGTATGCTTGTGTGGGTGTATGAAAATGTGTGATGCATGTGCCAAAGTTTTTGCCAAAGGGAGGTGTACGCTCTATGTGAGGTGTAAAAATGTCGAGTGTGTTTAAAAGTGTAATTGTGTCCGTTTTTATCTGTATTACATGAATGTTTTAATGTCTGACGGTTTTTTAATGTTATATCTGGGCTTTGGAAATTGAGTTATGAAATGAATAAGCAATGTTACAATGTTATCATATGATTATATCTGTTCTGTAATGTAAGTTGTGTTCTTTTATAAGCAATTTGTATTTGATATTGTTTTGTTATGTTGTATTACTGTGTAAACTACCCCAATTCGGCCTTGTTAGGTTGCCATGGTAGTTATCTTTTAAACCATGAATAAATGAATAAATAAATAAATAAATAGAACAAACAGTAGCACGCACTGATTTTGTGTGAGGACTGAAATTAGGTGAAAAGGGTCAACATGGTTAATCTTGACTTTTTTATATTTTCTGAAAGAGCAAGTCTTCTTCTACATTATGTAAAGATTTGGTATCATAAAATGAACAAAGAGATGCTTGGTGGTACAAAACTTCAAAATTGCGTTAAACAAATACATACTACTGAACGTTTTCGACGTGCACTCGTCGGAGTAGAACCGCACGTATGAAACAAGAAACGCGAACATAACAATATATACAAAACGAGCAAACCATTGAAGCAAGCGAAACAGTGCGTACGCTGATTGGCTGACGTCAACATGAGTCAGAATCTAAATCAAAAGAGCGCCAATGTGCGTACAAACTCCTTTTGCCTGCATAGAATAGGACTGGTCAGCTGAATGAATGTAGCATACGCAGGTGAGCGTCGCTTCGGGCTCTACTGACTATGCGAAACTGTGACGAGGTGAAATGCTCAGCGCATGTGCGTATGGCAAGCCTTTTTTACATTTAAAGTTAATTTCTGATATCAAAAATTCCATTTTGTGATATCAAAAAATCAAATTTTTGATATCAAGAATTAAATTTGTGATATCACAAATTCCCGTAAGTGTAGCACATGAACGTAATTTGTGATATCAAGAAATCGAATTTGTGATATCACAAAATCCATTCTTGATATCACAAATTCAATTTGCGATATCAGAAATTCGAATTTGTGATATCTAAAATTCAATTTGAGATATCACTAAATGAATTTGTGATATCAGAAATTCGAATTCTTGATATCAAAAATAGGTTTCACGTGAAAAACCAATGGTAATTCGTGATATCACAAAATGATTTTTTGATATCACAAATTCGAATTTGTGATATCACGAAATAAATTTGTGATATCACTAATTTGAATTTGTGATATCAAGAATTCTTATTTGTGATATCACAAATTCCATTTTGTGATATCACGAATTGAATTATTGATATCACAAATTCGAATATGTGATATCAGTAAATCACAGGGAATTCGAGCGTTAGTTTTGCGCTGAAATTCAACTGTGAATTCGAACGTTAGTTGAGCGCAGAAATACACGGGGATTTCGAGCGTTAGTTCAGTGCAGTAAATCCCTGTGAATTCGAGCGTTAGTTGAGCGCAGAAATACAAAGTGAATTCGAGCGTTAGTTTTGCGCTGAAATTCAACTGTGAATTCGAGCGTTAGTTGAGCGCAGAAATACACAGGGAATTCGAGCGTTGGTTCAGTGCAGTAAATCCCTGTGAATTCGAGCGTTGGTTGAGCGCAGAAATACAAAGTGAATTCGAGCGTTAGTTTTGCGCTGAAATACACCTGTGAATTCGAGCGTTAGTTGAGCGCTGAAATACACAGGGAGTTCGAGCGTCAGTTCAGTGCAGAAAATCGCTGTGAATTTGAGCATTAGTTTAGCGCAGAAATACAAAGGGAATTCGAGCGTTAGTTTTGCGCTGGAATTCAACTGTGAATTCGAGCGTTTGTTTGTTTTTTGTTTTAGCGCAGAAATACACAGGGAATTAGAACATTACTTTAGAGCTGATATTCAGATGGAATGTATACTACTGCTAACTTTTTTTGAACAATGTTCAAAATACAAGATTTACACATCCATCATTCCCTACATGATCATCAAGGTATATTCGATGAATTATTGATACAAATCAATTGTTTTGCAACATGTTATCATGAATTCAATGATACTATGTTCACTAAGGGCCTACATTTAATTCATCGTTTTGGTCCTCAAATTGTCATCTATTACTACATTATTGTTAATTATGATAAATTTTTCATGTGGCAATCCCCTTTACAGTAAGACTCTTCCACCAAATCGATGATAATTATGTGTGGTTGTATGTGTATGTGTGTTATAAAAGCATACCATGTGTTTGTATTGCGGAGGACCGACCGAGGGCAATCACCCCTCTGGTCTGTGTATGTCAGCAGCGGAGAATAAGATAGAGAGACTGTGAGTCATGCAGGGTGCGAGAGGGAGTCGTAAACTTGCCAAATGTCCACCACTGGTGTCGGCTGGTGGTCACATAAAGCAACGTGTTTCTCCTAAAGACATTTTCTCACTCCTCAAAATCAGTCCTCCAGAACAAAGGGGTGTATCCATTAAGACCAATAGTGTTGGGTGTACAGTCTGCCTGCCCCAATATGTTTATGATTTTGTAAAATAATCTAAAGTGTAATTTATTATAGGCAAGTTTATTCAAGAACCAAAACCGGGGAGAACAAAACTGGAATGCACAAGCCCAAAAGTCTTGAGACCAGAGCAAGAAGAGTGAAGATATCCAGATCTTATGAGGAGTTTATGCAGCAGTATGCATGGCAAACAAACAGTTCGAATTTGTAGTAAGAAAAAAACAGTGGTACGAAGGACTTCAATTTTGTTAACCTGCATAATGAGAAATTTCTCTTATTAAACTCGGAGGAGTAACAGGGGGATGTCGGGAGAGAGTATCTTTCACGTGACAGAGTAAAGAGAAACGCAAACAAAAGTTGTAAGTCAACCAATCTCGAACTGAATTCGTGATATCACGAATTGAATTTGTGATATCACTAATTCGATTTCGTGATATCAAAAATTGGTTTTACGTGATAAACCAATGGGTTTTTGTGATATCAAAAATTGAATTTGTGATATCAGAAATTCGAATTTTTGATATCACGAAAGGGAATTCGTGATATCAGAAAATCTTTTTAAAAAGTAATTTGGCTTGCCATATGTGCGACTAGTCAGTAAGTGCTGAGCGATAGCAGAAGAAGGGTTACCGGACGTGGCTGCACTGTCAGCGGGGCGTTTACACTGGCGCGAAGGCTGTGCGCGATCAACTAGCTGCTTATTACGTATGTGTGCTGGCACATGCTGTTTTTATAATGCGGTCCGCAAGTCGCTGTGATGTGCGCTTTATGTACCGTGCTTCACAACGGCACTTAAAAAATTCATAAACAACGTTATTCATTTGTGTGATAGGGATAGCATCCTTGCGTACTGCGGAGAGCATGCCTCGAGTTGTAAAGATCACTCGTGGTTCAACAGCATAGTAAGTTGAACAAACAGCCTGCTTGAGTTGCTGCTCAAACTTTTGAGAGAGTTTCCCTTTTCACGGAAGTTTAAGGGGTCCAAATTGCTTGGGCGGAGCGTTGAGCTTGCGCATTATGTTTGCCTCGATGACGTTTTCAGGGTAACCATTCTCATGTAGGATCTGGCGTATGCGTTTCTTGTTTCATACGTGCGGTTCTACTCCGACGAGTTCACGTCGAAAACGTTCAGTAGTATGTATTTGTTTAACGCAATACAATGAACAGGAAAGCGTGTTTTTTAGCAGTTTATCGCGAACACTTTTTTTGAAGAATAGTGTGATTAGATGTGTCTTTACAAGTCCTCCTTTCATTTCTTACAAAAACCCTGTACACACTCTTCTACACACTGCTTCAGAGCCTCTTTTCTCAGTTCATACTTTTCTGGAGTGTGTGCTTTCTTTCCAATATTTAGATAGGTTAGAAGATTCCATTTGATGTGAGTTATACATCATTTTAAAGCTTGAAGTCTACTCTTGCAGAATATGCTCTTAACTAAAAATCAATGTCTGGCGACTTTTTGTTTGTTTTGTGGTGCAGGATCGCATATGTTATAATGAATAAAAATTTAATCTTAACATTATTGTTTCTATCTCTAAATCACATTTTAGAAGAACTATAGCTGGGTTTTTGTTTCATCTGCAAAAGTTGAATAATGTTTTCAAGCTAAAAAAACCTGTTGTTTGCAATTCATCATAACCCTAAAAACAAACAAAAGACATTAAAGGGGATGGATAGTAACTGATCAGTGGGAATCAGTGGGAATGCTGAGGGATGATTGTTCCAATCCTTGTGGGATTCATTTAAGAGTACATGATATATCTATTCTTGTGTGAAAATTATTTGCTTCAGAATGGTCTCATATTCAAGTAATGTGCAGTTTAATGTTTCCAGGTAAGCGTCCCTGGTCAGTGACGGGGCATTAATCTGCACATTACTTGAATATGAAACCGTTCTGAAGCAAATAATTTTCACACAACAGTAGATATATAATGTACTCTTAAATGAATCCCACAAGGATTGGAACAGTCATCCCTCAGCATTCCCACTGATTCCCACTGATCGGTTACTAGCCATCCCCTTTAATATCTCGTAAAGTCCTTTCGATCAGCTCGACAGCTACCAAGAGGTAGGCACAACAACACTGTCTTACTCATTATTATTATTTGCTAGGAGTATTATGGCGTGAGTTAACAAGGGACAACAAGGGACGTTGAACAGGAGAACACTGTTGAAAGTGTTCACTTTCAATTCACCAGCTGTCTTCTTTCTGTGTATAGGTGACAGTCATCCTCGGACCACTCAAGAACTGACGACATTGCAGCAGACTATCGGCACCTCTTCTTCAGGTGAGATTCGTGTCTAAATGAAATTAGCAGTTTCATTTCCTTATTTCGCCTCGTCCATTTCTTTGTGTTCCGTCGATGGTTGTTAGAAAGCATAATTTTTTGATAATTGAATAAATTTATTCATATTAATTTCATTCTAATCGGCTTGGTCTTCCTTTACACAATAACAAACACAAAACACGATAAAATCTTTGCTTCACCTTTCTTTTTAGGCATGCTCTGTCAATAGACTGTACATGTTGCACTCGATGTTGACCGTTTTAAGTTCATGTTTAGTAGTGTACCTCAAAATCAAGTAATTACCACATATCATGCAAGATATTTTCTGAAAGAAGCTGTGGAATAATTTTCTTTTATTTCTTTTTTATTTCTTGGCATAATGCGTGGGAATCTACATACAATGCAGCATCTTCGAATTTGCAAATAAATGGTTTCGGAATTTGGACTTTCCGACTTTATATGACAGCAAATTGCTATGCCATGTTGAATTGACCAATTATTTTTCTGTTCTAGCTTGTATAAGGAAATATCAGAGTCCTTTTTACTCCTCAAAATTCTGTCTAACTGGTAGCCGCCTTTGGTGCAAATCATGTGGTAGGTCTTAAATCAGTGGTGCATATCACCAAACAGTGAAAGCAGCTTATCATTAAGTTGTTTGATACAAATTAATACCTCAGAATGTTAGCGACTCGATCAAGTTCTCGCAATGATATTGTTTTCTTTTCTTTTTGACATGTTTTTCTGCTGTCTTGGCAATACATAATACAATAATTGAGATATGATTATCGAATTGAATGAAGACTTCGAAAAATAGACTTGACTCCACCAGTGATTACCGAGTCCTTTCACTAGTTTTTTTTTTTTTTAATTAGTATGTGACGAAACTATCGTATTTAGACATTATGGAAAAACACCTCTTTTTATTTTCTCACAGTTCCCGGAGTTCATTAGATAAAAGTTACTGTTTTATCATTCATCATGGGAATCCTTTTGTGTATCATCCTCGTACTGTTTGCCGGTCTGTTCATGATGGCTCGGTGTAATCGTTCTTATAAAACGTGAGTAAATGCAGTAGTCATTTTTTGTCTAATTTCTGCTTTCCTTTTCATGTACATGTGTTCGGTTTATGTTTGTGTGTGTGGGGGGGGGGTGGCGCTGAGTAAGCTCTTTAATCATTTTCCTGTTCTTTTTTATTCAAGCAATATCCTGTCTGTGAAATGATCTGTATCAACACAAACTTGTGAAATTTGTTTGAACATATATAAGCACCTACACTGAGAATTAATAGCATCATGAATGTTGAGTTGTTGTATAAGTCATAATGAAGGCCCTAATCCAGTGACACAATGACCACCTCATATACATGTAGCTCAAATATCAAACGTATATTTTTCATCACATATCATATAACTTAATACGCGTAAGTTTATATACTTCATGTCCATTATTCGCAAAGGAACAGACGTAGGCCTCCAGATGGTTTGAATACGTCGTTTGACCCAACACGAGATGGACAATTGCAGATGAATCCTTTAGACAGCTTTGTTTCTACTCCGAGAACGACTAGACATGTTCAACTTGACTCTGTCGGTACTGACCCTGAACCAGGAGACCACATTCTACCATGATCCTGATGGGGTAAAGAAAGAGGCTTCCCAACCGTCAAGGACGGAGCAAATCTTCCCTTGCACAACTTTCAAACAAACCAACGTCAATACCACGACCAGTACCTTTCCGACCTCACCTTGTATTCCATTTTGTCAAGAAAATAATAGCTTCCATGAAACTTCACCGAATAAAGCAGCAAGCTGTTATAAGAACCGTAACTACATTGTACCAGGATGTTGATCCTCAAAGAAACGACAGGGTGACCGATGGTGTCTATGGAGCCCATGGTGGAGCATGCTTGTATGATGACGAGTTTTATAATTCGCTGAACTTCGGCGTGAGGTCCGACAGCGTTCGCACTCGCAAACAGAATGAAACCAGCAACATAACATACCAAAATCGAACCAGAATTGTTACAGCTTCTGAGAAGAATACATAACTGGAAGTGGAATATGCGCAATCGTGTAGATATCCCGACCTTGACATGTCCATTAACATTTGTGAAGACAACGATTATGATTACATCAGTCATGCCTCCCACAGGGACCTATCCCCAAATCACACCCCTGTTTTCTCACAAAATGTGTACAGTACCCTCTTATACTGTAAGTTCCATCAAAGCGTCGTCTTCTGACGAGGTAGTTTACAATCAATCGGATCCAGGGGACAGTAATGAAATTGATACCCACAAGAAACCACAGTTCCATGGTGCCTTTGACTCAGACGAATATAGTCTGCTAAATCCAGAGAAATATTCTCTAGATATTCTCCCTTCAAAAGTGAGAGAAATAGATAGCTTCAATGAGCCTCAAGACTCCGTAAAACAAGTTGGTGTCGCCCCAAAGCCCGAAACTTGTGAGGAACTGTACGCACGGGTGAACAAAGAAGGTGGAGCACTTTTGTTTTCAAAAGCAGTAATGAGTGAGGGGTTGTGTGCAGAAGTGGACAAAGAATGTAAAACATGTGCTGATCCAAAGCCAGAATTCCCTGAGGATCTGCACATTTATGTTACAAACAAATAGATTCTCAATGAAAGAGGACGAAGCATAGACGGTACTGAAACATGTAACGTTGTAGACAGAATCAGGCGTATTTTTTTGTTCTGTTTTCCCCATAACTAGTCCCATATGATTCAAATATTCATTTATCATTCTGATACTTCGTGAATAAGTCCAATGAAAAATGTTCAACTTTACCAGCAGCAACAAGTACTGTTTGAGCTTCAAAAGGATTGTATTAGACTAGTTAAACTGAGGATTCAACATTTAATTCTTTGCGAGATACATAGAAAGTACCCTATAATATCATGAAATGTTGAAAACCTACAATTTCAAGTGGAATTCAAAGTTTACGTGATAAAAATCGGTTATGAAATGGCCGAGATATCCAACATCAAGGAAGACAAAGCGATCCTAATAAAATGCGGGTCCCATCTTTTCTTAGAACTCAGCCATCTCAGCCATTTCAAAACGATTTTTTTTTTTCAAATAACCTTTGAATTCCTCTTAGAATTATGTTTTTTCATATTTCACAAGAGGTTCTCATTATATCAAAAGTTTTTATCAAAAGAAGTTGGAAATCTGAAGTTCCATCTCAACCGAAACTGCACCATCCCTTCAAGCATTTATGCTGTCTTTCTCCACTTTTTTATCAGATGAAGTCATTACATGGTGGTTATGTTTTAACTAATTAAACAACTCAACAGACAAGTAAACTTTGAACAATAATAAAATCAACAAACCTTTGAGCCCCTTTCTTACTTTCATGATGTAGTTTCACATGTCAATGCAACCTCTTGAGTAATGTTACCACAGTAAAAGTAAACTAAAATGGAGGAAACAAGTAAAAGACATGATGGAAATGTGATAACGGCGGAGCTAATCGTGACAATTTTAATAAGAATGTTTTCGATCTACCACATGCACATACGGGGTGACCCACGAGTTATACAGCCCATAAGTCATACAGGCCATGAGTTCGACATTAGGCAAATAAAGCCCATGAGTTCGACACTAGGTAAAAACAGCTCACGAGTTCGACAGATACAACACGGGGATTAATGTGTCGGTCTCGTGGGCCTTGCAAGTGTCGAACAAATGGGCAGTATGACTCGTGAGCTGTATGACTCGTGGGCTGTATGACTCGTGAGTGTCGGTCTCGTGACGTGCACCCGCACATACAGGTAGGCTCCTTAGCAGATGCGATGAATGATATGATGTTCCTGGCACCGAATAGTTTTTGCATAATATAAGATGCCTGTTACACTGTACACCCAAAGGGATAAGTTCAAGGATATAAGTGAATCTTATCAGAAATTCCGATGAGAAAATCATAATATTTACAAATTGACTCAAAATACTACGGATGAAACGCCTCTTTTGGTAAATGTCGGCAATGTTACACAAACATGATGGTATTGCAAGCCTATTATCATTAAGTCATGAACTATCCATCTTACCCTTCTGTACAAAATGCCGCAAGATACCTTGCAAACAAAAGTGATACACACTCACGTACACACATATTACGAGAGATAATATGTAAATACATGAATAATCATAATGTATGCAAGATGTATCTCACGCAAAAGCAACTGACGTGCATCAAACCATTGTAAGGTCTTCGAGTCGGCGCGTAATTACTTCCTTTGTAAGGCTTCATTAGTTATTGTTTGACGACTTGACAGTTCAATGCATTTAATTACATGCCTTTATGACTGCACGATTTAAAAGTCCATTGTACGGAGTTAAATGCGTAATGTTTCGTGTTACCATTGACATTCAGCGAAAAGCAGAATACTTTGAATTTTAATTGAAAGTATTTTCCACAGAACATTGAAAGTTGTAATATCTTCTGCAAGGTCTTTTAGACTACGAACAAGAGAACTTGATTATATCAGTGAAACGAAACCGAAAATCCGAAAGACACTTAATCAAGGAACAGCGGCCATAATAGGGTAAGGATATAAAAGCATAGATAAACTATAGTTATACTGTATTGCACTCAACCCGTTTAGGATTTTATTGATGAGAAAGTAACGGGGGAAAGTCGGGGGGAAGAATATGTATCTACCAATAGCTGTCGACAATGCATTATTATCTTGACTGTAATTCATTCTAAAGTGGTTGCTCAAAATCCTGTGGTATCACTTTCTCTAAATACCAGGGACTTCAGCGTGCGTCACAAAGCAATTCTGTTGGTAGGAGCCTTCAGTTTCCACACGTAACTTGTACAGGCTCAGTCAAGGAGTGGCCGTGTTAGCGAATGTATGCGCAGTATTATCAGGCGCATTTGGGTTACTCATAAATGTAATCTCTTTGGTTTATACTCAAAATCTATTTCTTTGTATTGTTGTTTTTTGCCACTTGTAATTGCTTCCATGTACTAAGAATAACATAAAAGAATACTTGGGATATAGGCTGCTGATAGAACTTTGTTTGCCCCCCCCCCCAAAAAAAAGTGACATTTTCCTGTTTTCTCTCTTATTATCCTTGCAATGATGCCTTCGTGCCAGTTCTTGCATCTCTATGAATTAGCAAATGAATTTAAATGTACTAATTTTTCTTTGAAACACATAGTGTGTATGCAGGGGTGTGCGCGAGCATACACACACACACACACACACACATACACAAATAGAACAAAACTAAACCTTACTATGACTCAGTTTGCTGGATCAATTTATCAAACACTTCAATTATGTTACTTCCCCTTTGGTAGAGTATCACAATTTATGTATATTGCTGTATATTATTGCAAAGAAGCAGCAAAAAGGGTAGCAAGAAAACAGGCGTTAAAAGTTATCTAAAAAAGAACAGAAGACAAAAATCATGTTTGCTTAACTGCAGTATTTCTTTTATTGAGACAAGAATATGTCAAATGAATTCTCTTAGAATGAATATATATCACAAATCATAAAATAAAGTTAATGTATCACTATCATAGAAAGACACATACATTTGTCTCTTAATATTTCATATTCTATAAGTACAAATAAATTCTGTATAGGCTTCTATAAACTGTGAATGTTTCAGTAATAATGCCTGTAACTGCTGTGGTCTAAACGCAATGCAGGACAATATTTACCACCATCATGTGACATTAGGGTCATTTGCCTTCAACACTTAAAAAAGTATCGATATTATGAGGTATGATTAGAATATCTAATAAATGGCAAATAATAGGTGAACAGGTGTATAAACTCCCTCAGGAAATCGAAACACCACCTGAATAACACAGCTCAGATTTCATATATTTTCCACATTAACATGCAGCAAAAGACATGAAACAAGAAGAATGTTTTTTATTATGTTATATTTTATTTGCTAAATGAGCATAAAATCACAAGGGCCAAGTATTGACCTAAACCACAGAGTTCCCCAATCCTCCCTTCATTTTGACTTTCTACCTGACACGAACGTGACATTCTTATCTTCAGTTCAGTGCAGTTATTCAAAAAATTGCTTGCTCATTAAAGAGTTCAATGACCAAATGAACGGAAATGTCAAGCAGGGACCTACAATATAAGAATAACTATTAACGAATACCGTTCCTCATTGTGTCAAATCTATCTAAAAGTATGTTTTGTGTCATTGCAAACAAATGACGTGCATTTGATTCTCATTTGAATATATGCAAAAGTATCATTACAATTTACTTTGTTTATATGCAAATTTCATATTGTATACTTTAGTCTCATATGAAATAAAATGAAATAACTGTAGGGCCCTAGTCACATAATGCTCTGCGTCCAGAGTTACGTTTAAAAGAGTCATTTTTCCTGCGGACTCTCACGGATCTCTTGCAGGCGATACGGAGAGATACGATCACATGCGGACACCTGCGTCCACTGGCGGATAATCTTAAGAATTGACACCTTATTGTTTTTTCGACTTGCGTAAACTTCCGAATACTTCTGAATACTTGCGGAGAGTTACGGATGGTTACAGATTGTTATGAATAATTATGGACATTGTGGTTTTCTCTGACGTTCCCTGCACAGTTAGTGTATTATGACGACAAGATTATCACATATCGGACTGTCTTATATTGTACACTAAGCACGCTAAGGAAAAGCTGAAATTATGTCACGTACAACTTGTGAAGACTTTTCGAATTCCTTTATTTTTTTTTACAGTAACAGAAGAAAAATTACATTTTGAACTCTAAGTTTTTGAAATGATTTTGTGCAACTCAAATATGAATATACGTCATCAATGTCCAGTATACATAACATAATTATACCACATATAGAATGTAGTATAGATCGATACGTTAAACAATAGAGTAAATAATAAATAAATTACAGTCATAGAATAGAAAAAAAAACTTTGATTTAGCTGTAATTGTTCATCGATAGTCATGACTTATTGGGTTATGTTAAGGAGACTGATATAATAAAGTTACCGTAATGCTTGATAAGTTTCCAGATATAAAAAAATGAACTTCTGGACGTCGAATATAACACCCCTATATTTCCAAAATAAAAAAATAAAAGATGTAATACACATTCCATGGAGTGTAAAGTGGTTAAGAAATACTGTCGTTCTCATTTTATATAGTTTATCGCTGCCCCACATTGTCCCCAGCCAGAAAAGTAAATGTAAATGAAATGATGTAACGCCATCCCCTACCCAAAAAAATTGACCTTTTTCGAATAACATACATTCAGAGAGTGCAAGAAAAAAAAAGTTCAGCAGCATGAGTCAACAATGTCATCTTCTATGGGTGCCACTTAAAGATAATATAAAGTTTTGGTACCTCAAAAGTTCCCCTGAATTTCCTTGTCTTAGTTTGTGTTTCAGGTTAAAGTACCTTTCATATAACAAACACTGTGAGACTTACTCGCCTCAAAGTGCTCTCATGCAATAATGGTTTCGTACCAGAGCCGTTTACTAGTATGCGACGCCGTACGGCGGCGAGGTAGTACACGTGTTGTACGAAACCATTATTTATATAATATTGGATGGCCTTGAGGTTAATACAAGGAAATATTGGACGAGCTATGCACAAATATTGGACGAGTCAAAGACGAGTCCAATATTTCCTTGTATTAACCGAAAAAAGGACATCCAATATTATCATTATTATCCTACAGAGGATTTTAGCAAAGAATATTTTCACTAACCCTTTCTGTCTCCGATTGCTGTATGGTCTCCTAATTGATCCTGACATGGGGTAGGCGTATGGTACACTCTTCCATAACACAAAGAACTCTAAGTCTGAAGAAATGTCAATTTGAACACCAGTCTATTTACAAAATATACAGACTTCCATCTCTATTGGAAGTTATTGTAGTTGATGGTTATGTTGCTGCAGTTATTAAAGACCAGGGGATGCATTTCCATACTTGTGGTTGTATTGCGAGAAGCACTGGCCATGTTGATATCGTAAATTCGCTCCGGTTGAGGACCAATTATGTCTCTTCTTGGTCCTGCTCATTGTACTCATGTAGATCTATAGGCCTACATGTACCTCACTTTCACCTGTTCTTGTTTGTTTGGGTCCTGGGCCTTGACGTGATGGCAGGCCTTCATGTACTTCTGGATCATCACACACGTCTGGAGATACACTGGTCTTATCCCGCGAGTGAGTAATTGATGAAATTAATGCATCAGACAATTCTCTCTTACGCTTGCCGGTAACTAGTCCAGTGTAGCTTCCGAGGCTAGCCTCATTGTGATGCCCAGAAATGCTGCAGATATCGTGGGCACTGAATCCCGTGCGATCGAGAATTGTGATAGCAGTGGCACGAATACAGTGGTTGGTGTAAATGCGTGACAATTCAGCTTTCTTGCTAATAGTAGATATCATTTCGCCCAATGTTCTCTGACCCACTGCCATGTTTTTGTACCAGGAATTTGTCTTTGCCTTTGGTGCTTCTGAAGTGATAGGTGTCTGGAAAAGGGCATTGCATTTCGGGTTCAGTTTCGAAATGTACTTTTCATAGGAAGATACTGGACACCCAGGCTTTCCCGATGAGTACATAGAATCTACGTCCTGCATCTACTCTACTATCTGGGTTGTCTTCTCTTGTTTTCTTTGTCAATTCGTCTTTACTTTGATAAACGTACTTTCTTCCGTTGCTGTCCTGATCTACCTTATAATGATCTGGAGTTAGTTCACGAAGATTTTCACGACCTCGACGACAGATGAATAGCATCAGTTCGAAGAAAACTTTGTATTTGAGACCTTGAGGAGTATCCTCATCAAATACCCCTGATTTGTAGAGCTGATCTATGTCCTCCTGTGAAATAGGACTCTTATGAGTTGTATCTCCCTTTCCGAGTGTCTTCAACTGCACGAGAGCAGCTTGAAAAGCAATATTTGCCTCACTGAATTCGACGTCTTTAGTTATGTCAATAATTCTCACTTCTTTGCCATCAGGTCTTTTTAAGTGTCTGTTCAAACCTTGCCTGATTGCCAGCAGGCTAGCCCTTTTGTAGTGATCTCCGTCTACCTTTCTGACTTCCAGATAGAACTTTCGGAGAATATTTGCAAGATCGGGTTTGTCAAGCTGTTCGAAATCGGTATCTAAGTTTTTCTCACGCAGATATTCTTTGAATACACTCACCGAGATCTTGGTGGCTTTGTGCGTATTCTCACTGTCCTTTTTATTTAGAAGTTTTTCATAATCCTCTGCATCCAGATCTGCAAATCTCCGACGAGCTGTAGATCTATCCATGGTGGCCGTCATACACTGTTACGTCGAGATCTAACGTTAGCTAATTTAGACCAGAATAAGACGTTCTTGGATCTTGTACCCGAGATCTACCGTAGATCGTGAAAGACCGAATGAACACATAACGGACTGTAACATGCATGCAATCAAATGCATGCGCATTCTACTAGTATGCACACACGCAAGCGGCGGCCGTCTAGCTTGGCTACTCTATACAGTACAGTGATGTACTCAGTATAAATTTGTGTATCGCGCGCCGGCTATCTAGCAGTAGCGCTGAGCTGATCAATCGTCGTCGCCTGCACACACACACACACACACAAAAAAAAAATGCGACTTGTTTTTATCAAACCTAAATTTAATTTCCTTTCATGAAAGTGATATTTTGAAAAATTGTATGAAAAGCAATTTTAACTAATTAATATATGAAATCTGTTTGTATAAACGCAGAAATTTAGAAGAAACGACATTTTAGTTAATTTGTAATTGACCAATCAGAGACGTTTTTACTTCATATTTCGGGTCATCTCGCATATCTCAACCAATCACAGTGCAGTTCATAAAAAAAAAACTTTGGGGAATCCCCTCTTGCCCTCCAATATTTTAAATATTGGTCGCCTCGGCAAAAAAAAAAAAATATTGGTCTAGTTCAACAAACTTTCTAAGTGGGTCTGAGGTTATGAGGTGCATCGACAAAATAACACTTGTATTTGGTCTCTAAAAATCCTCTGTATGGATAATAATGCATGATAACTGCGACCAGCAGCCCCATACGCATAGCTAAATGGGCTTCGCATTGTAGCATTCAGGATCATGACAGATTTAGTATCGCGGGTAAATATCAACTTAAAATCCAAAAAATTCTTCAATTTGAAGACTTACCAGTTAAGTTGAAGTATTGAAAACAGGCTTCGGGCAACGTTTGGTTTAGCCAATAGTCCTTTTCTGTTCGAATTGATGACTGAATGTGACTCGGTCGAGAGGACCTTGGGAGGGCTACACTGAATTGACGGCCAGCGCATGCGCACACAGACATCTTATCCGTTCATGGATTTGAAATTTGTGCGCATGTGATGTGTGCGCATGCGCTGGCCATAGTATTCAGTGTATGTAGCTCTCCCAAGGTCCTCTCGAGCGAGTCACATTCAGTCATCAATTCGAACAGAAAGGGACTATTGGCAGAATCAAACGTTGCCCGAAGCCTGTTTTCAATACTTCAACTTAATTGATAAGTCTTCAAATTGAAAAAAATTTTGGATTTTAAGTTGATATTTACACGCGATACTAAATCTGTCATGATCCTGAATGCTACAATGCGAAGCCCCATTACGCTATGACTATGGGGCTGCTGATCGCTATGCGTATGGGGCTGCTGGTCGCAGTTAATTGCATGATTACTAAGACATGAGACACTTTGTGAGAGCACTTTGGGGCGAGTAAGTCTCACAGTGTTAGTTATATGAAAGGTACTTTAACCTGAAACACAAACTAAGACAATTTAAGGAAAATCAGGGGAACTTTTAAGGTACCAAAACTTATTATTATCTTTAAAATAACCATGTGGGAGACATTTCATAACTCGACCATGCATCGGTTCTACCACTCCACCGCTCCGAATGTGTTGCAGTATTCCTTCAGATACAATGCGCTGCAGCTGAGCAACACGGTGGTGTAGTTAACCATGAGTCTCTATTCCCATGGGAGAGGAAAATGGAAAACGCCATAGGACGCAATTGTCCGCAGCATCCGTAACTGCCCGTAAATGTCCGTAAGCGGTCGTAAGTGTTGTGATACGTTAACTTGCGGTTAATTTCGGATACTTACGGTGGACGGGAATAAACGCAAATGGATGGGAGGTAAACTTATTTGCGGATGGTCTGCGTCTAAGCTACGGATCGTTACGTTCAGTTACGGATAGTTACGTTTAGTTACAGTTACTTGCGTAAGTCTGCATCCGTGGAGTCCCTCTGCGAAATTTTGAACATTTCAAAATTTCGCAGGTTGACCCCGTCATTTTGCGTTTCTTTACGGATTAGTTACGGACAGTTACGTCTACATACGACCCTGCGGATGCCTGCGTCCATGCTGCGTCCCCCTGCGTTCACTCATCCGTATCTATCCGCGGCGGACGTAACCCATCGTAAGGCACTGTGTAACTGGGACATAAGGCAGTTAATGGTTGACGTTATACATTGATTTGGAGAAAATGAGAAATTAGCTGAATAATTGTAGACATACATTCAGAAATAATATATTCGTCTTCCAGTGTTAGCCAATTGTCAGAACTATCACGACATATAACATCTAACAGGATGGTTAATCACAGCACTTAAACCAACGATGGTCATCTTCCTTCAATCAAATCCAGCGATTGAATCGTTGATCAATCAATGGCACTCTTGAGTGGTGTCTTTCATTGCGTTGTATCGCTTTCGTAAAAGCTTTGTAAATTACTTTGGAATGGCATTCCTTACCTTGATTGTTGATAATCCAAAGCAACAAAATAATGATTGATATTGTGAAGTGGTGTCTGTACATATTTTTTTTCACTTCCTTGAAAGTCTCATACAGTTTGTGAAACATCGCAGTGCAATAAACTGAGAGGTAAGTAGACTGATTTTTTTTTCAGTCTTATGCATGTTTTCTTTTTCTTTTCTTTTCTTTTTTGCGCACGTATGCATTAGGGAGTGGCTGGTTAAGTTGCGCAGTTCTACCAAGCGCAGTGTGGGGCCTCTTTCATTCATGACAAAATCACATTGCACAAGTACTAGTATAGCGCACGACTATACTGCAGGCAAACTGAAATAGGCCTATATCTGTGTCTTTCCTCCGACAGTGACTTTTTTCATCGAACAAGAATATCCAAGGCTTATGAGTAACGACTGGTATTAGTTTTCTTGATCGGAGGAAAATGGCGTACCTGGCATGGTGTGTTGTTGTTCTTATCTTTTCTAATCGGATTCTGACTTCCTCAGCTCAGGAACAAAACACGTCGTGTAGGTACCTTTTCGTATTTCGTTCTTCCAAAACTGTCTCATGTATTTCTTGTACAACACTTCAGGTACTTGCAAAAATATCGAAACAGTTTATTTAAGCCTTCTTTCATTGGATGGGCTAATACCTAGCTGTTTTAATCAAATGCTACTCGATGATATTCTTATTAAAGGTCCTATTTACCTTTGGGAGCAGTGATTTGAAAAATGTTCAAGATATCACGTTAGATGCATATGTGCAGGTCTGTTGTATTACAAAACATCCTACCATAAAATAGCATTTTTGCAATAAAGCCTAAAATATGAGGAGATATCAGTATTTTACTCATTAAACCGTAACTGTAGACGGCTTGGTCTGGAAACATTTTCATTATGACTATTGTTTACATTTTGTGTATTTAACAATACTTAACATTGATTATACGGATTCAAATTTTCACAGTGGTTGTTTCTATTCCTAACCCACATTTTAGAACTATTTAAGAGAACTAATGCTGAGCTTTTGTTTCTTCTGCGAATGATAGACAGATTATTCTTATAACCCATGTATGTATGATCTTTGTAAGTCATAATTGTTTCGAGCTAATAAACTCGTCAATACTTTATTTCATACGAGATCTGAAATAAATCCTTCCAGTCTTCCGAGCGATACAATTTCATGGATCAATGGATAGAATGATATACTGTTATATGAACTCCTTTATCTGCATTTTATATCCCGTAGATTTGCCACTGGATTGTTCGGAAAAACCACAGAAATGCACGATATCATGCGACGAAAATTGCGTCGCCAACTTAAACACTTTGATTATACAGGCACCTCGTGGACGACGAATTCTCTGTGAAATTGAGTATACTCACAACGAGTTCATAGGAGTTTCCTTTCAAGACGAAAAAGCCAACGAAACGTCTGTGATTTTCATTCGGAATCACCATCAGTCTTCCCCCTTTTTATCACTAACCCATCGGATGAAGCTTCGCATATTGCATATATCATATCTACCCAATCTACTTTACGATGAACGTGAAGTGTTTCAATGGTGAGTGCTATTGTGACGTTTGTATTTCGTAATGAGCAAACACGAAATGGAAACAATATTATCTTCATTCTTTGACTTGTATACTAGAAAAACAAAATACCAAGGCGATAAACCAGATCCACTGAGTATATAGGCGTATTTTTCTGACAATTGTGAATTCTGGTCAAGATTACAGCATAATAGATATCAAGAATAATAAAATAACGACACAATTTATTACAGTTTTATCATTTGAAAAGAGAAAATAGAATAAACAAAGGAAGCAATTACTAGTAAATGAAAGGGAAATTAAAAGGAAATGATGTGCCTACTTGTAAATGTATTCGTCATTTCCTGTATATCTTAGTACAGACTTTAAAAAGAAAGAAGTTTATATACAAACCAAGGAATTGTTTGATATTGCTATCGCTTTACGAAGTAAAAATCCGAACTAGAGAGTAACATGGTTGATTGCATGATCATACGATTCCATCAAGTTGATTTTTTCCCCGTCTTTTTAGCCTGAAACTAGCTCTGTTTTCAATTCCTTCATTAGTGCTTGTCCGCATATTTCACTAATTTCCTCTCCTCATATACATAAAAACACACAAACACGTTGTTTGCTATTTGATTGAGAGAAATGAAATTTAAGCCACTTCTAAAACAGCTTAAACATGATAGATATGCACAATAGAGACAACAACAAAAGACTCTGTTGTGTTTGTTTGTTTGTTTGTTTGTTTGTCTGTTTTGGGGGTCTTTATTCATTTATACTAGTCCATAACAATAAGAATGATAATAACAATGATAACAACAACGAACTGAATCAGCACTACGTGCAGTGAATGACTCCGTTTAATGGAAGATGTCAAATCTACTATTTTATTGTTAAAAAAAAACCCCAGATAATCTAATCAAACCAGATCCTACGGTGGAGTTTATATAGATAGTCTTTATGAATTAGAAGAGATACATACATATTTCAAGAGGATTTTCTATTTTGGCACTCTTCATTGCCTCAGTATAATCAATGTACTCCTTATAATATCTTCAAAATCAAACGATCTAATAAAAAAGCTACGAATCTGTCCATCTATCTATTATAAAGCACCATCTGTAAAACTGGTAGAGGGACCCTCTCCCTATGAAGGCTTGGTGGTCCTGGAACCAGACAGATACGTGTGCTATGATGGATTTAACGCCAAATCTGCTAAAGTGGTCTGTGAAGAACTTGGCTTCCCAGGTGCAGAGGGGTTCTCGTGTCAGACATTACCCACCACAGCAACACCGGACAGAACTCAACGGCTGCAGTGTCCTGAAGGTGACTCCAAACCTGAGCACATGTGGATTTCTCCAAAATATATGTGTTCTGTTATTACGTTATAAAGAAGAATAGCTTTCAATTCCAAGATGCTTATGATGTAATAGCATCTTAATCTTGTGTTTTGGAATACACCAGAAAGCGAATCAAAGTCTAAAATTTTGTGTGAAAGTTCGTAAAGGAAGTTTATTAATGGCTCGGTCACAAATGCCTTTACGATCTGCTACGAACGCCGTACGAACGATTTTGAGACAATTTCGTAAGATCTTCCTGGGAAGGCCGTACGAAACCAGCGTTCGTAGACCGTTCGTAGACCGTTCGTAAGTTCGTAGCCTGGTCGATGGTCTTGTCCAAGATTTTTTTTTTTTAACTTCGTACGAAACGCTCTCTTCGCAATGCGGATGTACAAACGTCGTGCGAACATCGTAAGAACTACGCAAGCTTTTGCAGGGTCGAGAGACAATTCTAGAAGCCTTATTCTTACGATAATTGTAAGAACGCCTTAAGTCGTTCATAGAGGGCTCTTACGTACGAGATTCTTACGGACAACTCTTCGAGTTTGTAAGGCGTTCGTAAGGGACTCGTAAAGCGTAGGTACACAATATTTGTGCAACATTATACTGTTGAGTTTTAGGGGTATAAAGCCAAACGTGCGAAGTTCTAATCCTCACTTTGTTCTAGGTGTTCGACCAGAAAACATTTCTGTTAAATATGGGACCAAAAGGGAAAGCAATCAAATGGAAAAGAGGGAAGGGGAAGAAAAGAAAAGAGGGAGATGAGGAGGAAGGAGCGAGAGGGGGAGAGTTGGAGCAACAACCTCCTCCTCCTCTACTTGTAGATGCAGCTGCAGTTTAGTAGGGCAGATATGTAACAAAATTTGGCCGAGATGCTCACATCCGGCGGAAAGTATGAAATTTTGCATATAGGGGTATTTTGGGGCGCTGATTTCAAATATTGCCGGATCCAAGAGATCTGACCACGGGGTCGGCCGCCATTTTGAATTCCAATATGGCCGCCATCACAAAACAAATCTAAAGATCCGTATCTTCAGTTCTGAATGACCTGTGGCACCAAATTTGGTACACATGAGCGTTTTGACATATTGAATTTGATGACAGATTGATTTGAAGTATCTGACAAACATCGAATGGCCGCCATTTTGAATTCCAATATGGCCGCCTCGACGAAATATTCAAAATCCCTATCTCGATTTCTAAGTGGTGAGTGACGCTGAATTTAGGTGTAAACAAGTATTTTAACATACTGAGTTAAAATATTAACTAATGTGATGTGTCTGACAAACGCAATGCCTGCTATTTTGAATTCCAATGTGGCTACGAAGACAAACACCACGACTAGCATTCACGGGCATGTCAAAAAGTGCAGCAAAAAGGAAGCATGCACCTTTCACTGACGTCACAATGTAAATACAGCAGCGCGCACTCAATCAGTTACAAACGCGCGCTCAATGAGGTAGCCTAATTTACAAACCCGAGATAGAGATTTTCAACACTCCAACATGACAACTTTGTCATTGTTTGTGTAAAAATTCAAATTGGCTGCCGTGCAGCTTGTCAGACATATGAAATAAGTCTGTTATTGAAGTCATCATATCACCATGCTTTTATGTATCAAATTCCAATGGCTTATGCCATTCAGAACTCACGATAGGGATCATTGACGGCGGCCATATTGGAATTCAAAATGGCGGCCGACCCCGTGGCAAGATCTCTTGGATCCGGCAATTTTTGAAATCAGCGCCCCAAAATACCCCTATATGCAAAATTTCATACTTTCCGCCGGATGTGAGCATCTTTTTCACATATCTGCCCCACTATTGTGGTCTCCATGGCACTACTGCCATCATAAAGTATAAAACATTCAACTGTTACAGAATTTTCGACAGTACACGGCAGCGTCTTAATAACAACCCGACAAAAATATACAAAACATCATAAATCTTCTTACGAATGATTTGAGAGTGCAGTGAGTTGCAGGTACGACCATCTTACGACAAAAAGAAATCGTAAGATGGTCGTGAGTTTGACGAGCGAATAACTCCAGGCATTCTTACGAAAAACGTACGAATTATTGGGCCATAAAGCCCTGGTCACATCTCGCCGTGCGTGCTTTTCGTCCGTACGTTCTTGGCGGAGGCCACGGCATTCACGTTTTTTCTAAAAACGTTGGAAAGAAGTGACTAGCGCAGGGAGGAAGTACGTCAACGCACGACACTCGCACGGTTGCGCAGGGTGTAAGTACGTGGCCCGCACGCCACGTCTGGCCATGAGGGGTTACGTGCCTCGTACGTTGTGCACGTGGTAAGTGAGTTGTACGTGCGATTGCCACGTTCTCTTGCGGAGGCTGTAATTACACGTGCTGCTCACGTACGGTATCCCTACTCTGTCGCATGTTGTAAGTGCGTGCAGGTGCGATATTTTTTTTTTTCCCCGTCATATGCTAGTGGAAGGCGTACTATTATAGGACCACCTTCCGAGGTTCTTCAGATGTATATTTTATACGTCTTCTCCATACGTGTAAATGGTAGTTTAACCTTCTGTGTGTCATATTCATTCCATGTCTATAGGTTTTTATCTTTTGTTGAAAGAAAATGTTATTGAAATAAATGAACTAAATGAAATATGTGAAATGTGTACATATTTGACTCACTGACAGAGAAAGGGTTAATAGGTTATATCAGGTATAGGACATAGGTTATATCACGTATAAAATGGCATTGTATACCTGATGTAGGCTAACAGGCTACTGTCAATATCAGGACTGGTATACAATGACATTGTATAACATTATTGTGGTTGAAACATCCTAACACATTGGCACTGGAGGTAAGATGCATATGATTTGCTGTTATGAAGTCTACCATCTTTATACCCAGTTTCAGAGGTGGTGGCATTTCAGCCATGGAGGCATTTTTTAGCTAGATTTATCAGCATATTACTAGAACAATGAATGTAGGACTAAGGTTTTGCAGTTTTATCTGAGTCTGAAGGTGTCACGTTTGCAATTAAGGCCCTATATAAGGTAATACTGTCATAGAAATTTCTTCCTTGCTTAATTTCAAAATACACACATTCTCAATTTCAGAGAATGGTAATGATTTCATCACTGTTCTGCATACACAATGATGGTCAATGCCTTTTAACCACGCTTGTGCAGCTCTTAAATGTAAAAATTTTACATTTTTTTAAACATTTTTTTTAACCTGGTCACTTCATGTACTGACCACTCAGAGCTCAAAATTTCTATATAAATGCTTTGCTTCTTCAAGCAGTTTGACTGTGTCTTATGTGCCGCAAAATATGATACAAGTGTTATATTTGATAACTTCGAAAGAGTTTTGAAAGCCCTTTCTAGTGATATAACAATATTTCTGTGTATGCGATTTTTTCGATCCCGTAATCCTTACAGGTCATTTCTGCCCGGTAGGTGAAATAGAACAGTATGAATATATAATTGCCAACATCAGGACATCTTGGAGACGAAATGATGATACTCTTCCGTCGGTTTGGCTCGTGTACATTGCGAAAATCACTGCGCACAACTTGCGTTTTAAGTGCGGAGCAGGTGCTTATGCGCCAAATTCGGTACGGTCTGCGTGCTCTATTGAACAGTTGAACTCAGGGAAGTATCAAATAAGCACGGGCTGCGCACATACTACGTGCTCAACACGTACGTGGATTTGCGCCGTCCGTCGAGCAAGTGACGTTGTACGCACGTTCGCTGTAGACGGCACCTACGTTGCCCGCACGCGTGTTTTTTTTTTAGACGGCACAGATTGGGGAAACTAAAAATCTATCGGGGACCCTATCCCTAAACCTGACCCTAATCCTAATCCTAACCCTGACCATCAAACCCTAACCCTAACCCTAACCCCAACCCTAACCCTAACCCTAACCATAACCATAACCAAAAACCCTAACCCAACGTTTTTCCCATAGGTTTAACACGCGCCATGCCCCAATCTGTGCCGTCTTAAAAAAAAAACGCTGCCCGCACTTAAGCCCCAGTCACATAATGCTCTGCGTCCGGCGTTACGTCCAAAAAAGTCATTTTTTCCGCGGACCCCCGCGGATCCTTTGCCGTCACCAGAAATTTGTACAAAACATGCGGGCAAAAAATGCGGGCGATACGGACAGATACGACCAGATGCGAATACTTGCGTCCACTTGCGGATATTCTTACGAATTGGCACATAATAGTTCTGAACACTTGCGGAGAGTTGCGGATATTTTCGGATAGTTACGGATAGTTACAGATTGTTATTAATAAGTATGGACAATTTGGTTTTCTCTTACGATTCCTGCTAAGTCAGTGTATTATGACAGCAAGGTTATCACATTTTGGACTCTCTTACATTGTACACTGGGGAAAACTGAAATTGAATTACGTACAAGTTGTGAAAAAATCGTAATCCTTTAATTTGCTTTACAATAATAAAAGATATATGAAATTTTGAACTTGAAGTTTGAATTTTGTTTGTGCAACTCAAATATGAATAAACGTCATAAATGTAAAGAATATATGTGACCGTGCATCACAAAACGAACAAAAAGTCGCACACACTGATTTTGTGTGAGGACTGAAAATAGGTGAAATGTGTCAACCGAGCCGATCTTGACTTGGCTACCCTGGGTAAATAAGGCTTTATCATTATTATTGTTATTATCATTATTATTATTATCATTATTATCATTATTATTATCATTATTAATAATAATTTCAGTTTAATCTGACAATCCCCTCATTGTTGTTACTCCGGTGGTTTCCATCCTGTTTTTTGTCCATCAATTCATCGCACAACCAGCACGGCTTGATAAAGATTAAGCGCTTGAATAGACACTGTACTTCAGAGCCTCTTTTCTCAGTTTGCACTTTTTCTGAGTGTGTGCATTCTTTCCACTATTTAGATAAGTTAGGAGAGTCCATTTGATTTGAGTAATACATCATTATAAAGCTTAAAGTCTGCTCTTTCAGAATATGCTCTCAAGTAAAATTTCATGTGTGGCGACTCTTTGTGTGTTTTGTGGTGCAGGGTCACATATTGCTTATAACATCACTATACCACAAATAAAATACAATATAGATCGAAAAGTTAAACATTAGAGTAAGGAAATATTACTTGCAGTCATGGAATAAACAAACTGTGGTTACGCTGTCGTTGTTCAGCGATATTCATGACTTACTGGGTTATGTTAAGGAGATATTTATGATAAAGCAATGCTTATTAAATTTACAGAAAAAAAATCAAAACTTTCAAACACCCCTCCCACACCCAAATACAATATCAAGTCATCTCTTGAAGTAATGTATTTTTTGTTTGAATTTCTTGTATGCACGTCATTTTGTAATGCGCAGTAGAGTATATCATTATAGTAGGTGCGTAATATAAATGCCCTTTATTATTATTATTATTATTATTATTATTATTATTATTATTATTATTATCACAAAAAATGTAATACACATTCGATGGAGCGTAAAGTGCATGGGTAAGACTATAGAGAAATACTAAATTCGTTCTCATTTTATATAGTTGCCCCTGTCCCACACCTTCCCCGGCCAGAAAAGTGAATAAAATGCTATCACCCCACCCCCTACCCAAAATATTGCTTTTTTCGAAAAATATACATTCGAAGAGTACAAGAAGAAAAGTTCAGCACCAAGAGTCAACCGATGTCATGAGTATACATGGTATATGGGTGCCACTTAAAATGACCAGTATGTGGGAGAAATTTCATAATTTGACCATGCAGTTCTGCCTCTCCACCGCTCCGACTGTGTTGTAGCATTCCTTCAGGTAAAGGCGCTGCAGCTTGACAACAGGAGTGTGTGCCTTCCCACGAGTCTCTGTGTTCCCATGCGAGTGGAAAACGGAAAACGTCGAAGGACGTAATTGTCCGCAACATCCGTAGCTGTCCGTAAATATCCGTAAGCGGACGAAACTGTTGTGATACGTTAACTTGCGGTTAATTTCGAATACTTACGGTGGACGTAAGCGAACGCAAACGGACGGAAGGTAATTTTTTCTTGCGGATGGTCTGCGTCCAAGCCACGGGTAGTTACGTTCAGTTACGGATAGTTACGTTTGGTTACGGTTACTTGCGTAAGTTTGCGTCCGTGGCGTCCCTCTGCGAAATTTTGAACATTTCAAAATTTCGCAGGTTCGGCGACGTCATTTTGCGTTTCTTTACGGATGAGTTACGGACAGTTACGTCTACATACGTCCCTGCGGATGCCTGCGTCCACGCTGCGTCCCCCTGCGTCCACTCATTCGTATCTATCCGCGGCGGACGTAATCCATCGTAAAGCACTGTGTGAAGCCCTGGTCACAACTCGCCGTGCGTGCTTTTCGTCCGTACGTTCTTGGCGGAGGGCACGGCATTCACGTTTTTTCTAAAAACGTGGGGAGGAAGTGATTACCGCAGGGAGGAAGTACGTCAACGCACGACACTCGCACGGTTGCGTAGGGTGTAAGTACGTGGCCCGCACGCCACGCCTGGCCATGAGGGGTTACGTGCATCGTACGTTGTGCACGTGTTAAGTGAGTTGTACGTGCTTACAACTTACAATCTGCGTGCGATTGCCACGTTATCTTGCGGAGGCTGTAATTACACGTGCTGCTCACGTACGGTATCCCTACTCTGTCGCATGTTGTAAGTGCGTGCAAGTGCGATGATTTTTTTTTCCCGTCAGATGCTAGGGGTAGGCCTAATTATAGGACCATCTTCCGAGGTTCTTCACATGTATAATCATACGTCTTCTCCATACGTGTAAATGGTAGTTTAAACTTCTGTGTGTCATATTCATTTCATGTCTATAGGTTTTTATATTTTGTTGAAAGAAAATGAGATTGAAATAAATGAACTAAATGAAATATGTGAAATGTGTGCATATTTGACTCACTGACAGAGAGAGGGTTAATAGGCTACAATTATCAGGTATAGGTCATAGGTTACATCACGTATAAAATGGCATTGTATTACCTGATGTAGGCTAATAGGCTACTGTCAATATCAGGTATACAATGACATTGTATAACATTATTTTGGTTGAAACATCCTAACACATTGTCACTGGAGGTGAGATGCATAATGAAGTCTACCACCTTTATACCCAGTTTCAGAGGTGGTGGCATTTCAGCCATGGAGTCATTTTTGACCTAGATTTATCAGCAGAGATTTATCAGCATATTACTAGAACAATGAATGTAGACCTATGGTTTTGCAGTTTTATCTGAGTCTGAACGTGTCACATTTGCAATTAAGGCCCTATATAAGGTAATACTGTCACAGAAATTTCTTCCTTGCTTAATTTCAAAATATACACATTCTCAATTTCACAGAATGGTACTGACTTTATCACTGTTCTGCATACACAATGGTGGTCAATCCCTTTTAACCACGCTTGTGCAGCTCTTAAATGTAACAATTTTTCAAAACTCCAAAAACCTGGTCACTTCATGTAGGTCCTATACTGACCACTTAGAGCTCAAGATTTCTATATGCTTTGCTTCTTCAAGCAGTTTTTGACGGTGTCTTATGTGCCCTTTGTATTGATATAACAATCATTTTTTCTGTGTATGCGATTTTTTCGATCCCATAATCCTTACAGGGAATTTCTGACCGGTAGGTGAAATAGAACAGTATGAATATATAATTGCCAACATCAGGACATCTTGGAGACGAAAATGATGATACTCTTCCGTCGGCTCGGCTCGTGTACATTGCAGAAATCACTGCGCACAACTTGCGTTTTAAGTGCGGAGCAGGTGCTTATTCGGCAAGTTCGGTACGGTCTGCGTGCTCTATTGAACAGTTGAACTCAGGGAAGTGTCGAATAAGCACGGGCTGCGCACTTATTACGTGTTCAACACGTACGTGCTACGTACGCCGTCCGTCGAGCAAGTGACGGTCGGAAAATTTTAAAAGACGCACGGAGTCAGTGCGTTGTACGCACGTTCGCTGTAGAGGGCACGTACGTTGCCCGCACTTAGGGCGAATCCGTAGCCCGAACGCAGCGAAAGTTCCTCGTGTCCTAAAAGTGCTACGGCGTGTCTGCGTGCTCCAAAATCCGTACTGAGGCGGCATTTACTACGTACGGATCCCCAAATTTTGCCCACGTTTTTGCAAGTAGACAGCACGCACTTGCAAGTACGGCGAGTTGTGACCACGGCTTGAAGCCCTGGTCACAACTCACCGTGCGTGCTTTTCGTCCGTACGTTCTTGGCGGAGGCCACGGTGTTCACGTTTTTTTCTAAAAACGTGGGGAGGAAGTGACTAGCGCAAGGAGGAAGTACATCAACGCACGACACTCGCACGGTTGCGCAGGATGTAAGTACGTGGCCCGCACGCCACGCCTGGCAATGAGGGGTTACGTGCATCGGACGTTGTGCACGTGGTAAGTGAGTTGTACGTGCTTACAACTTACAATCTGCGTGAGATTGCTACGTTCTCTTGCGGAGGCTGTAATTACACGTGCTGCTCACGTAAGGTATCCCTACTCTGTCGCATGTTGTAAGTGCGTGCAAGTGCGATGATTTTTTTTTCTCCCCGTCAGATGCTACTAGGGGTAGGCCTAATTATAGGACCACCTTCCAAGGTTCTTCAGATGTACTATAATCATACTTCTTCTCTATGGATGTATATGGTAGTTTAACCTTCTGTGTGTCATATTCATTTCATGTCTATAGGTTTTTATATATTCTGTTGAAAGAAATGAGATTGAAATAAATAAACTAAGTGAAATATGTGAAATGTGTGCATATTTGACTCATTGACAGAGAAAGGGTTAATAGGCTATATCAGGTATAGGACCATAGAGTTGTACAGCTCTATGTATAGGACCTAGGTTACATCACGTATAAAATGGCATTGTATACCTGATGTAGGCTAATAGGCTAATGTCAATATCAGGTATACAATGATATTATATAACATTATTTGGATTAAAACATCCTAACACACTGGCACTTGAGGTGAGATGCGTATAATTTGCTGTTATTAAGTCTGCCATCTTTATACCCAGTTTCAGAGGTGGTGGCATTTCAGACATGGAGGCATTTTTTAGCTAGATTTATCAGCATATTAATAGAACAATGAATGTAGGCCTATGAGTTTGCAGTTTCATCTGAGACTATAAAAGGTGTCACGTTTGCAATTAAGGCCCTATATAAGGTATATAATACTGTCATAGAAAATTCTTCCTTGCTTAATTTCAAAATATACACATTCTCAATTTCAGAGAATGGTACTGACTTCATCACTGTTCTGCATATATACAATGATGATCAATGCCTTTTAACCACGCTTGTGCAGATCTTAAATGTAACATTTTTTTTAACTAAAAAAATCCTGTCACTTCATGCATTGACCATTCAGAGCTCAAGATTTCTGCATGTTTTGCTTCTTCAAGAAGTTTTTTACTTTGTCTTATGTGCCACAAAATATGGTACAGGTGTATACAAGTGTGTGTATATACATATATATAAATATATTACTAATCGCCTACCAGGCAGAAGGGTCCTATAACATAATCATTTCGATTTGTGACACAATTCGAAAGAGTTTTGAAAGCCCTTTCAAGTGATATAACAATCATTTTACTGTGTATGCGATTTTTTCGATCCTATAATCCTTATACAGGGAATTTCTGCCCGGTAGATGAAATAGAACAGTATGAATATATAATTGCCATCATCATGACATCTTGGAGACGAAAATGATGATACTCGTCCGTCGGCTCGGTTCGTGTACCTTGCAGAGATCACTGCGCACAACTTACGTTTTAAGTGCGGAGCAGGTGCTTATTCGGCAAGTTCGGTACAGTCTGCGTGCTCTATTGAACAGTTGAACTCAGGGAAGTGTCGAATAAGCACGGGCTGCGCACTTATTACGTGCTCAACACGTACGTGCTACGTGTGCCGTCAGCCGAGCAAGTGACGGTGGGAAAATGTAAAAAAAAAGACGGAGTCAGTGCGTTGTACGCACGTTCGCTGTAGAGTGCACGTACGTTGCCCGCACTTAGGGTGAATCCGTAGCCCGAACGCAGCGAAAGTTCCTCGTGTCCTAAGAGTGCTACGGCGTGTCTGCGTGCTCGAAAATTCGTGCGGAGGCGTTACTTACTACGTACGGATCCCCAAATTTTGCCCACGTTTTTGTAAGTAGACAGCACGCACTTGCAAGTACGGCGAGTTGTGACCACGGCTTGACTGGGGCATTAGGGTGAATCCGTAGCCCGAACGCAGCGAAAGTTCCTCGTGTCCTAAAAGTGCTACGGCGTGTCTGCGTGCTTCAAAATCCGTACTGAGGCGGTACTTACTACGTACGGATCCCCAAATTGTACGGCGAGTTGTGACCACGGCTTTAATCATTTTGTTTCTCTACAACGTCTTAAGTTGTTCTTACGAATTAAACAGCGTAGGAAGAATATTGCTTATCATAAGTGTACATAGTTCTTTTTTTTTCATAATATTGCGCAGGACCTACATATATACGTATAACCGAGTGTTCCTGGCCGAGAACAGCTTGTCCAAAAAACGAGGTTGTAAAGCTGAAATGCGAAGGTGAGACTAAAGGAGACTTTGGGATAATTTTTAGACTTATGTATTAATTCAACAGTCAAAAATTTGTTAAGGTATGACTTTTCTTCAATTTGTCTCCCTCTACAAATAAAATTTGCAAGACCGCAAATGCTGATCTGTAACTAATTTAACAAATATGTTGGGAAAAAATAACCATGGGACTCGAAGCTGTCATCTCCTGCTTTCACCACCAGGCTACCACAAGGCTGTCCCTCGTTACCGACAGTGACACGATGAACTTGAAACAAATACCCAAGCTTAGAAATCCCGGCATTTTTATCATTTCGACAAAATTGGTTTTCCAGTCATCTTCTCAGATGGATAATAAAACTAACAATATAATTAGAATATAAGTTCATACGTGTAAGACCCACAATATACTCTATATACATGGCCCTATTATAATCGATTTACATGATGTGAAACGATATGAATCGTCTGGAATGACCCTTTAGTTATTGGAAGTCAAAGAGGACTCGAACATTTATGTGTTTTCTTTTTCTTTTTTGCTATATACATATGATATGGGGTTTGCAAGAAGACAATAAAACAAGTGTTGTTTTTGTAGTCGTTAAGAAGCATTTCATAATGGCTCCATGAACAAAGGTGTATGTCTCAATATCGTTGTCTTATTTATAATAATTATTTAGTCCCGTGTCTTTGTTTATGTTATCATTATGGATACATTGTAGTTCCTCCCGGGTTTTGTGGTCATCCCGGTAATGTGTCTAATGGTTACTGGGACTCTGTTATGACGGGCTACGGATCTACAATAACTCTCACCTGTGACCAAGGTTTCGTAATCGACGGCAACGCGACGCTTCATTGTTCAAGTCAACCCGGATGGTCAACCTATTACCCGACCTGGAACTCTCCCGTCCCATCTTGCCGAGCATTGGCGAACACAACAAATGGCAAGTCTGTACTACAAATATTTTTACCTCACAGAGCATCTCTTAAAAATCGCACCGGTCGATTTTCTACCATGTCTAGAAATACGCATATTGGAATTGGGTCGATAAGGCTGATTTCTGTGCATTCGTATTTTCAGAAAAAAAAGGAAGTCTCTGCTTTTTTAACCTTGATAGCAGGATAAAAACGTGTTTGTATCAAAGGAAAAAAAATGTGCTATCGCTTTTTGACTGCTTGATAGCATGACGGCAGAAAGTGTGCAAAAATACGCAAAAATTGACAAGTCAGTGGTAGTAATTGTGTTTTATGTCATTACCAACTATCTTGTGTTTGACTGTATTGACCTTATTGTCTTAATTATTTTTCATACTCTTAATCTAATTATCTCTTCATAACAGTTACTATGGAGGTTAAATTCCCACTTGACTGCTTGATAGCATGACGGCAGAAAGTGTGCAAAAATACGCAAAAATTGACAAGTCAGTGGTAGTAATTGTGTTTTATGTCATTACCAACTATCTTGTGTTTGACTGTATTGACCTTATTGTCTTAATTATTTTTCATACTCTTAATCTAATTATCTCGTCATAACAATTACTATGGAGGTTAAATTCCCACAATGCAGGGTCAAACAAACACGAGGCGGGGAATAATTGTGTTGCTAGGGAACTTGCAGTTCTATTCTCTGGCACTTTTTTTCTTGATGTACATTTCTCTGTTTTTCATTGTAGACAAACAATGGCAAGATGTATACACGACGGCAGAAAGCAGAAAATGTAGTTCAAGTGAGTAATTCCCAAGTTTCTCGTAACAGTATTATGTGCGTGTTATTTATTTATCATTATTATTTTTTTTGGCGGGGGGGGGGGGGGGGACCTGATAGCATCCCATTCAATTTGTCACTGTTTATTGCAGTTTTAAAACTATATTGAACGTAAGCAATTAAAGGCACAGTTTACCAATGTAAGCAGTAATAAAAAAATGTTCGAGTTATCACATTTCATGCATATATGTGTAGATCAGTTGTATAACAGACCATCCTACCATAAAATGAATTCGCCATAAAGCCTACCAATATAAGGAGATTCCATTTTTTTTTCTTTCTAAACCATAAATGTAAACGTTTTAGTCCCAAATATAGGAAGATACCACTATTTTTTCTCAGTAAATCATATATTTAGACGTTTTAGTCTAGAAAAAAAATCATTAAAGCTAATTTTTACATTTTGCTTATTTACGAATACTTAACATTCATTATAATGAATACAATTTTAGCATTATTGTTTCTTTTTTTTCACATTTTAGAACTATATTTGGAAGCGCTAAAGCTGGGCGGGGGATTTTGTTTCATCTGTGAATGGTAAATAGTGCAAGAAACCGGTTGTCTGCCATTCGTCATAAACATGATAAACCTAAAAAAAAAAAAAAAACGCATCAAAACCTCCTTAGTCCTTTCGATCAGCTCGACAGCTACCAAGAGGTAGGCACAACAACACTTTCGTGTTCATTATTATTACTTGTTAGGGGTATCATGGTGTGGTTTAGACAGACAAACAAAGGACTTTGAACAGGAGAATTCGAATACTGTGAAAAGTTTTTACTTACACTGAATTCACCCTCTGTTTTCGTTCTGTTTATAGGTGACACTCATCCTCAGACCACTCAGGAATTGACGACGTTGCCGCAGACTATCGTCACATCTTCTTCTGGTGAGACTCGTGTCCGAATGAAATTAACAGTTTAATTTCCTCAATTTGTCTCGTCTATTTCTCTGTGTGCAGTCAATGGTTAGGTGGAAGCATAATTTCGTGATTGGCGTATCGCCAAATATTATTGAGAGCAGACAGCTGGCATTTCGTCAATTTATTTGTTTGATACGAATAACACAGAATGTTAGAGACTCGATCAAGCTTTCGCGATTGTTTTGTATTATTTTCTTTCATGGTTTTCTGGTGTCTTGGTATTATAATCCTAAATGCTTTATGTAAATTTCAATAATAAGATGTAATATGATTTTCGAATTGAATGACAATTACGAGAAATAAACTTGACCCCATAATTCATGCACCAGTGATTAGTGAGTCACTTCACAATTTCTTTAATTTTCAATATGTGAAGACAAAATCATGATTATAGAGATATTACGTAATATCTTAAAAGTACGTTGTGCTTTTAGAACTTGCCAAATTCTAACATATATTGTGTTATTTTCCACGTTTAAATAATGTAGGTTATTCAGTTCCTGGAGTTCATCAGATAAACTACACTCTTTTATCGTTCATCCTTGGAATCCTTCTCTGTATCATCCTGTTACTGTTTGCCGGTATTTCCATGATGGCTTGGTGTAAACGTTATTTTAAAAAGTAAGTAATTGTGCAGTTATTTCTTTCTCTAACTTCTGTTTTCTTTTCATAGATGTGTGTGGTTTACGTGTGTGCTCGTGTGTGTGTGTCGGGGGGGGGGGTGGTTCGGCAGTAAGCTTTTGAATTCTTTTCTGAATTATTTATTGTTTTATTCGAGGGATCTGCTCTCGGTGAAATGATCTGCTATATTAACACAAGCCTGTTATTATGTTTTTGTACATAGTAAGCACCCACACACTTACTTGACTTATAGGCGTAGAACGGTGTGTCCCTTGATGTTCCTCTCCTGGTTTTCAAGGATCGGCAGGGATGATCCTGCAGGATGTATCACTGCGAATTATAGTCGGTCCTTCCACCGGAGGGGAGGGCGTCCAGATGGTCATGCTGTGTGAAAGTCATTGTAGTAAGCTTCACGTGGCAGGCGATGTTCCTGCAAACGGATGACATGCCCAAACAATTTCATTCTTCGTGAGGTGATTCCTTGACTGACTGATCTTGTAATATTCAAGGACTTCCTGACGTCCTCATTCCTGATTCGGTCTAGAAGATGAACACCTGCAATGGTCCTGAGGCATTTCATTTCAAAGGATTCAAGTGTACTTGTGTCTGCCTCCCTAACGGTCCATGTTTCAGCACCAGAAAATGCGATTGGTCGGATGTGAGCTTTATAAATTCTCACTTTTAAGGTTCTCGTTATGTTTTGGTTTGACCGTAATTGTTCCTTTGAGACGACCGACAGCTCAAGCTGCAAAGGGTGCTATTAACATCATTTGCTTCTGATGGGACTGTACTGCCAAGAAAGGCAAACTTGTCTGTCTTTTCTATTGCGTCACTTTCTATTGTTGGCACCTACATCGAACATTAATTGCATCTTGAATGTCGAGTTGTATAATATTCATGATGTACACACCACGGGCACAAATTCGTATCGAGGAGTGGGGGTGGGGGTGGCGGTTGATCGGAATAGTCATCACATCACTGATCTCTTCCACAGAGATTATTGGATCAGTCTGCCTATACTAGCACGAGTAATAGACAAAAACAAGAATAAATATAAAAAAGAAAGAAAGAAAGAACGAAGATTGTAATACGGATCATGTATTTCTGTATACGCAGCTATTTCATCTTTTTTAATCGGACTTCTGAATTTTCTTGCATAAAGTCAATTAAAACAATCATCACTGCACAGTGACTCTAGAAGCTTCAATCGATTTTCACGGGGGGGGGGGTCAAAACTTGGAAGATAGTGACAAATATATGGAAATGAGAGGAGGAAGAATGCTGGGGGAGGGATACCTCAATCCTCCCACACGACTGAGATTTGCATTTTAAGACGTGAAATTCAGGGATCTCGTCCGCACTTTTTGTGAAATATTGGATTTTTGTTTATAAAAAAAAAACTGAGACAAATAATCAGGGAAATTCAAGGAGGAGGGATGTGATGGTTAATAGCCCTCTTCCACACGTTTGAGATTTGGCATTTGCAGACCTAAAATTCACAGATATGGTGAAATTTTTTGCGAAATATTCGATTTTTGTTTCTATCAAAAAAGTAAGACAAATATATAATCACAAACATGTGTGGGGAGGGTACGTGTGTGATACCCCCTTCAACACGAGGGATATTTTTGCATTTTCAGACTTGAAATTCAGAGATTAGGTGCACCCTTTTGATTTAAAACATTCGATATTTGTTTCTTCAAAAAGTAATGTGAGAAGAATAATATTCTGGAAATGTGCGGGAGGAGGGAGAATTAGTGGGATTGCCCCTCCCACAAGGGGAGTTTTTGCAGTTTCATAACTGAAATTGAGAAATCTATTACTTCCAGTGAAATATTATATTTTTGTTTCTATCAATGAAAAAGTAAGAAAAATATATTCAGGGATATGTTCGGGAAGGATGTGAGAGGGGATATCCCCCTCTCCTCCACACCAGGGAATTTTTGCATTGTTATGATTGTTATTTAACAATATGGTGCACACTTTTGTTGTTATATTTGGAAAATTTTCAGTTCTCAGAAGTTAGACAATCATAGTCTTTTTATCCCCAAACTCTCTCTCTCTCTAACACGAGGGAGATTTGCATTTTTATGCTTGCAATTCAACGATCTTATGCATACTTCTGGTGGAAAATTTGGACACTTATAGATAAAAAAGTACTAGACTTTTCCTCATTTCTGGAAGGGGGTGGGCAAAATGATATGTTTTCCACAGACATAGACGTACATTTGTATCTTGGGAAAGGAGAGGGGTGTAGGTCTGTGCGTATAAGGAGTGTGTACATGGGGGTATATTCTGGCGAGTTTTGTTTGTTTGTTTGTTTGTTTTGTTGTCTTTTTTTCAAATCTCATTTTGTAGATGGTGCTGAGTGGCGTGCGTCCGTGCAGGCATATGGTATTTTAATGTTTCAACATCTGAACCATGCTTTTAGTCGATATTACAGTTACAGTTCGTTATTCCGAAGGTTCGTTAATCCCTAGGTTCGTTATTGCGAAGGTTTGTTAATATGAAAATTTAATACATTTCGCTATTCCGAAGGCTTGTTAATCCGAAAATGAAATAAGGTTCGTTATTATAACAGGCAGACTAAATACATATCATGCTGGTCTTCATTCAATGCATGGTTTGTGTAAACAATCACAGAGAAAATGTACCTGCATATTCATTCTCCTATATGCGTCTTTATGTGAATTTGTATGTGCGGACAAGATGGACATTGCACGGAGATAATGCAATGAAGAAACTCGGTTTTTAATGCATTCTTTGTTTTAATAGAGATATAAAGTTTACATCAACAGAGGTTGATGACAATATTGACAAAATAGTAATACACACGTACGCACAAATATCATATCTAATGGTTAGATCCCCCCCCCCACTCACACACACACAAAAAAAAAAACAATTGCTAATGACATTAAGATTCCTTTTTGTGAAGTAAATAGTACACAGAGTATTCACATTTAAATGGAAGTATGTTTTTAAAACGAATTGATTAGTCATTATTCTGTATAACTGTTCTCATACATGTCAGGATTTGTTTTTTTTTTTATTACAAGTGCTTCATCAAAAACTGAGCAAATCATTTAATTTTACGTATTTTTCCCATTGTCACGTCAAAAGAAAACGTAGGCGCCAAGCAGATCCCAATAGCTCGAATGACAACGTCATTTCCGACTCAAGCGCAGTGCATCATTCTTCAACAGAACATCCGGGAAACAGAAATGGGGAAGCCTCCTCCCGTCAGAAGAGAGTATATCACATCTACCAGAAACCTTCGGAGGTGAGTCAACAATAACTTATAACTATCTTACAGAGCACCTTTTCATGAAAGTTGTCAGTCTCTAAAAATCAGCATAGTAACAGTCAGTGACCAGAGCTTCTCAGCCAATCAAAACCAAGGATTTTACTGAGATTGTTAGAGACTGACATTTTTTCAAGGCTGACAACTTTCACGAAACGGTGCCCAGATTGCTGGTTGCTACTTTCAGTGTGTAAATTCTAAATATTTTTGTATATTCTTTCACATCGCGTAATGTAATGGACTTTAAGTTGTTGAAAGTTTCAAATATATATTTTTTTAATATTTTTGTATTGAATAAATGAAGACCTTCATTAGCCAGACACAGGTTAGGCAACTGTTAGGGAAGTCTCATAATCTTCTCTTGAAAATCATCCATTACAGAGTCATGGTAAGGATATGATAAAGTTAAAGTGTATCATATTCGATAAGCAAAAACGCATGCATATATTTCAAAACTCTAAACATTGCTTGACAGGATCACAACTTTGAAGCGGAAATGATCGAAGATTCAGCGGGCACGAATTTCCGGCATCTCGATGACGTCATAGACCAAGACGGTGAATACCTTTCCCAGTTTCAAAACGTTAAAGGTAATGCAAGGATAGAGCAATATATGGACATGTCAGGAACTGTCATGAAGAACATTAAAAAAGATATTCAATTACATCCATGTAGGGATACTTTTGCAGCAAATGAAAATGATACTGATGAAAACGGATACCTCGTTTCCAGTGTGAGTCAACACAGAGTAACTGGAATCAAACCTCATGCACGTTGTGATACGACAGGGACTTTTGTCATTGACGATGCCCTATCCGATGCCCCCTTACCCTATGGAGCACCATCCATTCCGTCCATTCCTGTAGGCGATTCTACCAAATCGTTTGACTTACAATCACCAGTTTACGAAGATATCCCTTCAACTTTTCACCGATCCGCACTCGCCAGAGAATCGCAACGTGCTCCCAAGTATCCGATCATTGGTAGAAAAGATGAACGCGCCCCTCCTCCTATGAGTCCGAACGATCCTCTCTATTCTGTTTCAATTTATCGGAACAAGGAAAGGGAAGAACGCATAGTCGATGAAAATGGGTACCTCATTCTTGAAACATGCGCTGGTGGAATTGTTCATGAGCGTTATGTTAGCAAGGACAAAACAGCATCTTTGTACAAAGATAAGACGTCTTCTGAAGTAGTACTTCTTCATAGTACACAGAACTCCCACGGTAAAACCAGATCGGTAATTTACGAGAGCATTCCCGATATTTTTAACGTAAAACTCTAGACATGCTGTAATTCCTTTTCAAGATATTAATCTGGAATAAGATGTGACTATAATTTTATATAGAAAACACTCGAAAGTTCTTTGCTTTTAACGGTAGTTCACTCATATCTTCGAGAAAAAACTCTACTCTGCAGTGTTGTTGTATATTGTTGCTGTATCTTATTAAAATGCTATCCATGTAATAATCATATCTATTCATTATATCACTTTATCTTTCCTTTTAAAGGGAATACCCTACACTGTATAAGTTCAAGACGCAAAAACACTCTGTGCCACTAAGTGAAGTTTAAAAGGCACTTAACCCATTGCAAATAGATTGATATTGATACTCATCATTGGTTTAGGAGAATAAAAAGATTATGGAGAACAGCGAAATAGATTTTTTGGTTACAGCTAACTGAAAGACCAGCACCTAACAATAGATAACAAATTAATTTTCTAAGGAATCTCACACTCGTGTATGATGGGGGCTTTAGGTAGGCTTGTGCCGAAAGGGTGGGTTGGGTGGTGGCGCGTCGCGTTTATGGGAACACCACCCTTCGTCCAAAGCCCCCCCCCCCCCCCCCCCAGTTTTGCCGAAAGGGTGCGTTGGTACTTTTTCTCATGTACTATTAAAAGACGAGTTTTGAATTTATATTTAAACTCAAACAACCATTTCAAAGAGGCTATCGTCCGGATCTAATATTTAGTTCGTCCAATGTTCATTGGGTCCAATATCCATTTGGTCTAATATCCGTTTCTGTTTTACATTACAAGGCATGGATCATGTGGATAATCAGTGGCTTATCTATATATAGTCCAGCTGCTGGGGGGTGCTGGCCTGGCACCATGGGGGAGGGGCGAGGGACCCTAAACTATACCCTAATCTTATTTCATGTGTATGAACATCTGTTTTCTCCCTCAATGCAGGGTCAGAGGGTAGTCCGTAGTCGTAGAAAAAGCCCCCCCCCCCAAAAAAAAATAAATAAAATAGCCCAGTTGGTCATAGAGACGAAATGATTGGACCAAATAATAATAATAATAATAAAGGACATCTATATTGCGCAGCTACTATAATAATATACTCTACTGCGCATTACAAAATGACATGCATACAGGAAATTCAAAGAGAAAATACATTACTTCAAGAGATGACTTTTTAACCTAGTACCACGGTTACCTGGTACCGTTACCTGGTACCCCTGGTAACGCCAAATGGTACCTGATTAGACCAGGAGGCTGGCTATTAGACCAAATAACAATAAGATCAATGGTTATTAGACTAAATGGGTGTAGACTAAATGATGATAGACAGAGGCTAGACCAACTGAGCAATGGACCAAAATCAATGATGTGTACACCAAATTTATATTGGACAAATTTGGTTTTATTTTAGACCATTTGATGATTAGACGAAATGGAATCAGACCAACTCATAATAGACCAAATCGGTATATGATGATATAAATTGGTGTTAGACCAAAAGTAGACCAAATGGCTATTATTAGACGAATTGACTGTAGACCAAATAGTAATTAAACCAAATAACAATTAGACCAAACAGTAATTGGACGAAATGATGACTAGAACAACTGGTTATTAGACCAACTGGCTGTAGACCAAGTGGTAATAGAGTGTAAACCGATCCGGACGATAGCCTCTTTGAAATGGTTGTTTGAAGGTTAAGTATTAATTCAAAACTCGTCTTTTAATATTACATGAGAAAAAGTACCAACGCACCCTTGCAAAACCGGGGGGGGGGGGGGGGGGGGGGGGGGGGGCTTTGGACGAAGGGTGGGATTCCAGTCAACGCGACGCGACCCAACGCTCCCAACGCACCCTTTCGGCAAAACCGGGGGGGCTTTGGACGAAGGGTGGTGTTCCCATTAACGCGACGCGCCACCACCCAACCCACCCTTACGGCACAAGCCCTTTAGGCATAACGCATATCTCTTCTAGTGATAACAATACTTCCTTCACAAGCATTTTCCTTCGGCTCGTTGTACATCTATATTGCATTGCACCAGAAAAGTGAGTGATATCTTGTAAAAGGTAGGGACATCAAAGAAAAAAATAACTCCAAAGGAAATTACAATATAGAGGCCAGCGAAAAACAAAACTATACAATAACTCGTCCATTAATCTTTCCGGACTGTAAGCAGACGCAATCATACAAAACTCTGACAACACTTTGTTTGCAGAGATGATAGTTATGGGGTAGGTATATGAAAATGACTCCAACTTTTATACTTGACTTTACTGCAATATATTGTTGTCACGATAAGCAGAAGGTTGCACGCTTTCTGAGAAAGATAAAATATATTCATTGAAGAGATGCTTACTTATCAAATTAGAAATTAGATGAGGTGAAAATGTCTTCGCCCACAACTGACCAACTGAATTGATAATTAACGTGAGATGTATTTTGATTAGTAATCTAAAATTCAAACTTGAAATATTCATAATTTCCTTGTACCCTAGCAAAATTTTATGTAAGCTATGAAATTTTGTATATCAATAATTTTGAATAAAGCTGGAAAGCACTTTTGAATGTGTGTTTTTTTTTTAGTATTCAATTAGATATTGTAACAAATAAATGAATGTAGACAGAGATCCGTATGGAATCACATATTGCCTCCACTTGGAGGGTCATAAAGGGCGTTTTAGGCAATCAAGGCAATACTTCTGCCCCAGAGAAAATCTTAGAAAATGGACAAGAAATTACTTCTCCTGATGACGTTGCAAACTCTTTCAATACCTATTTTGCAAATGTTGGACCTAACCATACTAACAAGATTGATAGGAATTGCTTGAATTTTAGGGAAATCTGAAAGGCCCTTCCGAATTTTCAGTCTTCTTGCAGCCTACTGACTGCATTGAAATTCTTGAAATAGTTACTGCATTCAAATCTAGTCACTCTTGTGGACATGATGAAATAAGTACATATTTATTGAAACAAATCATTGGCTCAATCATCACCCACTTGTTCATATTTGTAATCTCTCTCTGGTGACTGGAGTATTTCCTTCCTCATTTAAGCTAGCCAAAGTAATCCCTATCCACAAAAAAAAAGATGACAGAATGTTAATCTCGAATTACAGACCAATTTCAATTTTACCCGGCTGCCTTTTCTAAAATCTTAGAGAGAATTGTATATAACAGGCTCTATGATTTCTTGGAGAAACATAACTCTCTAAATCCTGAACAGTATGAATTTCGGAGGTCTCATTCAACTGACCATGCCCTTTTGAAATTTTATGATTGTGTCTCTAGTGCTCTAGCTGCACGTGAACATGTTATTGGTGTGTTTATGGATCTTAGTAAGGCATTTGACACACTTGACCATTCGATCCTCCTGTCTAAGCTCTGTCAACTATGGTGTAAGGGGTGTGGCTTATCAGTGGTTTTCTAGCTACTTGTCAATGAGAAGACAGTTCACTCACTGCAACTCTGTTAATTCTGACATTCTGTATCTGAAATGTGGTGTTCCACAGGGATCCATTCTAGGCCCACTTTTATTTCTCATCTACATAAATGACATTTGTGATGTTTCAACAATCTTGACCTACACCTTATTTGCTGATGATACCAGTGTTTTCTAATCTCATCGTGATGTTCGAACCCTTGAACTCACTATTAATTCAGAATTACCAAAGCTAACATCATGGTTCAGAAGTAACATACTATCTCTGAATGTGCAGAAGACTAATTTCATTCACTTTAAAGGGAGGAAATGCTCATGTGCTCAACAAATTAATGTCAATCTAGATGGTACCCGCATTGAAAGGAAAACATGTACAAAGTTCCTTGGCGTATATATTAATGATAAACTTAATTGGAGTGACCATGTGAATCATATCGCTACACCGATATCCCGCAATATTGGTATTATATATAAAGTAAAAAGTTTTGTTTCTGACAAAGTGCTTTTGATGTTATATAACACTCTTATCTTACCTTATATTTCGTATTGTAATATTCTGTGGGCAACGTCAAAGAGTTTGACAGATAATATCCTTTTGTTGCAAAAGAAAGCTGTTCGCATATGTACAGGGTCTGGTTTCCTAGAACATGCAGACCCATTGTTCTTGAAATTAAAATGTATAAAAGTAGATGATATACATTTCCTACAGACTGCACTCTTCATGTTTCGTTCTAAGCTAGACCTATTACCTGTCTCTTGTTCGACAGTGTTTCAACTGAACAGTGCAGTTCACTCGTATCCCACGAGACAAGCATCAGATATACATTTAGTGAACCCCGGTACTGTACTAGCCTATAAATCAGTCAGACATAGCGGTCCTGATGTCTGGAATGCGCTACCTCAGCATGTTCGTAATTTACAAAAATAGTTACTTTCAAAAGGTCGATCAAACATATTCTATTATCAGCTTCACGCTGAACTCCTGGATACTATTAACTATTAAACTTGCTGTGATCATATATTTCCCATGAAATCAACATTTGAATGGGATTTATGAGAAATTTAATCAATTTAATCAGTATAATTTGCTTATAATGACTTGACACTTTTTCTTGCTCTCCCTTGTCAATGTCCGACAGGACAAATAGGCACCACACATGCATTTCTTCTTTCCCCCTCATGTTCCCATGCTCTCTTTGTAAATACCCCCTCCCCAACTCCTATCAAGTATCATTTAAACTATTTGCAAGCATATATAGATTGTGTGCACGGGGGTTGGAACGATTTTCAAGCTTTAAGCTTATGTTGCAATTCCTTTGCGTGTTCGTTACCTTGAATAATGTAGCTCTCTTAGTGGAGTTGTATACTATCCTGTAACTGCTTCTTATCAATGTATACTTATTGTATATATTCTGTCTTGGCTATATGAGATGTACTTGCATACATTTGTATGCATTCCTATTTTGTGAACACGCATGCAATCTTGAATAAATAATAAAAAAAAATGTGTTAGTCTCTCCAACTAAATCATAAATGCTGGCAATGAATGTCTTGTGTTATTACTGTAAACTATTCCTATACTTTGCACCGCATGCTTCTGATGCTAAGTCAATTAGTTGCATGATTATTTAACAACAAAAACGTCCAGTCACATACCGTCATGTTCTAATACTTTGATAATAAAGGAGCAATAATATGCCCTGGTAGATGTGGCACCTTACGGAATATGAACAGAAGCAATAGCTAATTTTAAATGTCGAATTTGAAAAGAGTATCAATGTACAATGGCACAATAAACTGTTGAAGACATTGCATTCATGAATTACGGATACCAGACTGTCTTCCAATATGATCAATCATTATTGTAATAATGATTTCCGAATTTGTATGAGGTCTACTGGAGTATAAAGAGAAGTCGTTGTCCTTTCGAAGTACAACAAAATATGACCCTGCATCGCAAAACCAACAAAAAGTCGCCAGACATGGATATTTAGTTAAGGGCAGATTCATAAAGAGCAGACTCTAAGCTTCACAATGATGTATAGCTCAATTGAAATGGACTCTCCTAACCTATCTAAATATTGAAAAGAAAGCACACACTCTGGAAAAGTGTGAACCAAGAAAAGAGGCTCTGAAGTACAGGGTCTATCAATCTATTCAAGCGCTTAATCTTTACCAAACTGTGCTAGCTGTGCGATGAATGGGACAAAAAAAAAAACCCAGGACGTTAACCACTAGAGCAACAACAATGAAGGGATTATTAGATTAAGTTGAAATTGAGCATGCTCTATTTACACATTCTGTATACATGATTAATGCCAACATTCAAAGCAGTAGCAGTATCCCTTCAAAAGTTATCAGACTTGAAAGTGAAGAGTGTGCAAAGGATTATCAAGAAATGAAAAAGAGGCCTCTAAGAAATACCTGACCTCACTACTTTACAAAAAAGGTTGTAGAAAAACTGCTGAAAATGCACTTTCCAATTGATTTTATGATCCAAAACTTAAGAATAATGTAGAAGAAGGGTAGCTCTTTCAGAAAATATGAAAAACTTAATATTGACTTGGTTGACCCGTTTCATCTTTTTGAGCCCTCACTTAAAATCAAGGGGTGCGACTTTTTGTTCGTTTTGTGGTGCACGGTCATATATATATATATATATATATATATATACATATATATATATATATTGATAAGGTAGTCCACGTGTTGGCAAGATAAAAAGATAAGTAACAAAGCTGCAACAAAGTTCATGCTGTATTCACCAACGGTTTATTTCTTCGTTCATGCTGTATTCACCAACGGTTTATTTCTTCGTGTGAAGAAATAAACCGTTGGTGAATACAGCATGAACTTTGTTGCAGCTTTGTTACTTATCTATCTATATATATATATATATATATATATATATATATATATATATTAATCTTTTTTGTTGCAGCTTTGTTACTTATATATATATATATATATATATATATATATATATATATATATATACCGGGTGTCCCAAGAGAGCGGAACGGTGGATTTTCAGTACCTTGCGTTCTAGAAGTGATATATCTTTTGAACATCTTCCGCAGAAGACCATGATACCACAATCATTAAATTTGGTTCAGTACTTTTTATTCTACGCCAATTTCTGTAAATGCAGTCATTTTCAAATTTCGCCGGATTTTTGCGACTTATGAGATAATAATTTGAGTGCAACACGCGATCGATACGGTGAATATTGTGTAAGCTCGGTGATCCATGTCAACAAAAGATACAGCTTTCACATTAGGTGGGTTCACACGTACATCAATTAGCGGGATACAAATCTCGGGATTTGCATCGCGATCGGTATCTCGAGTTTTTTGCACGTGTGGACAGAAAAAAAACCCCGATAATTAGCGGAATAAGCATCGCGATGCTAATCCCAAGAAATCTTGCGCTAGTTCATCAATTAGCGGGATAATTGGCCCCGCATTGGTACATGTGAACGGTCGGGATTAGAATCTCGAGTTTTTATATCTCATCATACTTCACCTCTTTCACCTCTTTGGCGCACCACAACAACCGCGTGCGAACCACACCACTGACGCGCAAAAAACGATGGACAAAGGGAAGTGCGCGCAGGTAGTGATAGAGAAGGGCGCTGTGTGACCAAGTTTGCAGGCTTTGCTGTTATCTCTATCGGCAATTAGCGGGATAATTCGGTACATGTGGACGCTTGTAAAAAACTCGAGATTCCGAGCGCAATCGCTATCCCGCTAATTTGGTACGTGTGGACGCTCGCAAAAATATCGAGATATCGAGCGCGATCATCATCCCGCTATTTTTTACGTGTGAACCCGGCTTTTGAGCACGGGCCAGGAAAAAAAAAACAGTAGGTGGCTTCACACGTACACCAATTAGCGGGATACAAATCTCGAGATTTGCATCGCGATCGATATATCGAGTTCTTTGCACGTGTGGACAGAAAAAAAAAAAACCCGGACAATTAGCGCGATAAGCATCGCGATGCTAATCCCAAGAAATCTTCCGCTAGTTCATCAGTTAGCGAGATAATTCGCCCCGCGCTGGTACGTGTGAACGGTCGGGATTAGAATCTCGAGTTTTTATATCCCACCATACAATGCGCACATCACAACAGCGAGGCCTCTGCGAAGAGGTCCTTCACCTCTTTGGCGCACCACAACAACAGCGCGCGAACCACACCACTGACGCGCAAACAACAATGGGCAAAGAGAAGCGCGCGCAAGCAGTGATAGAGAAGGGAGCTGTGTGACCCAGTTTGCAGGCTTTGCTGTTACCTCGATCTGCAATTAGCGGGATAATTCTGAACGGTTGCAAAAAACTCAAGATTCCGAGCGCGATCATTATCCCGCTAATTTGGAGCGTGTGAACGGTTGCAAAAAATCTCGAGATATGGAGCGCGATCGTCATCCCGCTATTTTGAACGTGTGAACCCGGCTAGTTGTGTGTGTGTGTGTGTGTGTGCGCGCCCAATATGAAAGCTGTATCTTTTGTTGACATGGATCAACGAGCTTACACAATTCACCGTATGGAACGCGTGTCGCACCCAAATTATTATCTCATAAGTCGCAAAAAAAAAAAAATGAAAATGACTGCATTTACAGAAATTGGCGTAGAATAAAAAGTACTGAACTAAATTTGGTATCATGGTCTTCTACGGAAGATGCTCTTTCTAATGATGTTAAAAAATATATAACTTTTAGAACTCAAGGTACTGAAAATCCACCGTTCCGCTTTTTGGGACACCCAGTATATATATATATATATATATTCATATATAGCAAAAAGAAAAAAAAATGTCAATAAAAAATCGACATTGCAAAAAGCATGTTCACGTCCGAAGGGATTTCGAGTCATGGAAGGAATTTGTGAACTTCTTTTTACAGCAAGATCATATGAATGAGATTCTTAGCCTTCCAACAATGCACTTTGCCGACTTTATACCCGAAAACATACCATAATGAATGGAGAAATGGTTTTGACCGCATGAACACTATATACTGGCCATTTGAGTAATGAAGATCAAAGCTCATGTTTACTGACTTCCTGAAACCGCAACGTCGACATTGAAATATTTTGCTATTCCCAGCTGATTCCAGTGTAATGTAACCATGGTAACGATTATACAAAATATAAAACTCGATTTTGAACAGAGATCTGGGTTTCAAATTATCCTGGTCAGTATCGTTATTTGCAGTCACGCCGACTATGAGGCGTTCTCCTTTCTTTCTTTCTTTCTTTCTTTCTTTTTTTTTCTTTACCGCTATCTCCATGCTTTTTTAAGGGTTTCGGGGCATACGCCATACCATATATGAGTAGTAAGTATACAAACTTACTGCAAATGTTCGAGTCTTTTTTGACTTCCAATAAAGGGTCTTTCTAATTAATTCATATAATTTCACATCATGTTAATGTCCATGTGTAGGTTTATGGAATCTGCTGCGGGTCTTGAGCAGATTAACCAATATTATACCACTATTGTTCATTTTATTTTCCCTTTTTCCGACATGTTTGTTAAATTAGTTACAGATCAACAGTTGCGATCTTACAAATTCCATTTGTAGAGACAGACAAAGTGAAAAAATCTCACACCTGAACCAATTTTTGGTCGTTGACTTAATAGACAAGTCTAAACATTATCCCAAGTCTCCTTTATCTCACCTTCGCATTTCAGCTTCACAGCCTTGTTTTGGGGACAATCTGTTCTCGTCGTGAACACTCGGTTATATATGTATATGTATGGCTTGTGCAATATTACCAAAAAAAAAAATACAAACTCGGTAAATTTTTGGTGTTTTCACCCTGCACGAGAAAGTTTATGATAAGCACCATTCTTCTTTTGATGAATACTAGCAGAAAAGTCTCACACATATTTTCTTTTTCTCGTTACGTCAGGAGGTTGTGGAGAAAAGTACCAAACTACAACGATGGTAATGGACTTCCTCTATGAACTTTCACACAAAAGGTGTATTCCAAAACATGAGATTAAGATCCTATTACCTTTATCTTCTAAGCATCTTGGAATTGAAAGCTACTATTCTTTGTAAAGCAATAACTGCACACATACATTTTGGTAAAATCGACGTGCTCAGTACTGTGTGAGTCACCTTCACACCGTGGCCGTCGAGTCCTATCCCGTGCTGCTGTTGTTGGTAATGTCTGAGGCGAGTACCCCTCTGCTACTGGGAAGCCGAGCTCTTCACAGACCACTTCAGCAGCTTTGCCGTTAAATCCATCATAGCACACATATCTCTCTGGTTCCAGGACCACCAAGCCTTCATGAGGAGAGGGTACCTCCACTTATTTTACAGATGGTTCTTCTTGAAAATAAATGGAAAGATTCATGTCTTTTTACTGGATCGTTTGACCTAAGGTATAAGGAGTACAGTGATTGCACTCTATGTAAGATCACTGAATTGTGTCAGAATAGATTCTATGGATCATCTTGAAATATGACTTCATATATCCCCTATGGGTGCTGTTCGTTATTCCGCAGGTTCGCTATTCCGAAGGTTCGTTATTCCGAAGGGTCGTTAATCCGAAACACGCAAATTCCCTATACCTAGAGGTTCGTTAATCCGAAAATGAAAACGCGTTCGTAAATCCGAAGGTTCGTTATTCCGAAGATTGGTTAATCCGAAAATGAAATTCGGAACAATGAACCTTCGGAATAACGAATCTTAGGAATAAAGAGCCTTCGGAATAACGAACCTTCGGAATAACGAGCTGTAACCATCTCCTATACATTTCATTTCATTTTCATTTCATTTCATTTCTTTATTGTCCAAATTATGTTTAAAAACATGGCATGGAAATTTGATTTTGTCACACATTCATAAACACATATTGACAACAGATAAAAAGCAAATAATATTACATTACATATAAAACATCAAGTGAATACTCAAAAAATACAGGGAACCAAACATACATCACAACATTGACTAGCATCATGTGTTTAACGTGCAGAGGGGGAAAATAAATATATATCTATACCTAAGACTAATTAAGGTATTACTTCCACAACGTCGGATGTGATTTGATTTTACATTAAAGATAGTGAAATCTGCTTTAAATGGTCTTAATTCACTTAAAACATTGCCGATTCAGTTTCCTGCAGTTGTTGTTGTTGTTGTTGACTAGTGTACATTAATAAAAAAATAAGAAATCAAATGGAACACAAAGAGTATTTTCATTGTTCGTTGTTCGTTTTTTCTTTGCCCTAAAAGTGCATATCTATCATGCTTTAGCTGTGTTAGAGGTGGTTTATATTCCATGTTTGTTAGCTTGTTTGCTTGATTAATTTTATTTTTATCAACATAATTTCATACATATGTCAAACTCTTTTCAATAATACCACAGATAACATCAATATACGGAGTGCAATGTTCATGACTCGAAGAAAGATAATAAATGTGTACATGAATTCTATCGAAAAATATCATTATTGTATTATCAAATTTGCAAATAATCAACTAAGAAATTATGCAGAAGAAGGACTGCCACTATAAGCAGTTGCTTGAACACATGACAGCCCAGAAAACCTATACGGGAAGGGGGACAATGTTGTGTAGCTGAATGGATGGCAAAAGTGACCTTAACATGCATAATGCATTAGGTTTTATATTCTACTCGCGTGTCTTTCAAGCAAATGGCAAACCCAATGAAAACGTGCAACATCGTGTCTGTTTGCGTGATTTTGTGCTTGAGAGGAGATGGCTCAGTGAAATATATTATGTACTATGCTATTCTAAGTAAAGAAATAACAATAATGAACAATTTTGTTTAGTTTGAAGATACTGGGTAATCTTTCTTTAAAGTTTGTACTCTATTAAAAGGGAAACAGTAGATGGACTATTTCTTACACTGTCGAATATATTCACTCATATATCATAGCTAATGTTGTTTATAATTCAAATGAGAAAAAAAAATAAATTTACTATTCATCACTTTTCAGTGGGACAAATTATCGCCATGGTCAACTGTTTTAAAAGAATGAAGATGATATAATTTCTACTCACTGTTTGCTTAACGCAATCATACAAATGTCGCTATAGCAGGTATTTTCCTTCGAAACACCTCACACTCAGGGTAAAGTTAACCGGGTAGATATATGTACATGTACCATATCCAAAGTTTCATCCGGTAGGTTAGTGATAAATAGGAGGAAGACTGGCTCTGATTCAGAATCTAATTCAAAAATGTTCCGTTCGCTATTTGGTCTTGAATGTAAACTCCCATTACATGGTTGTTAATCGACTCAATTTCACAGAGAATTCGTCGTCTACGAGGTACCTGTATAACCCAGGTTTCGTTGGTGACGCAATCTCTATCACAATTTTATGATATTTCGCGTTCCAGTGATTTTCTCGAACAATTCAGTGTCAAATCTGGAATATGTAAAATGAGGGAAAGATGCTCATAGAAATCTGCTCATATAAAATTAATTCATGAATTGTGACGATTAGAAAACTAGAAGGATTTATCTTAAGATCTCAATAAATTAGAAATATGAAGATATTGACAGTTTTATTAGCTATAAATAATCAAGGCCCAAAAGTCAGAGATGGGTTAAGAAAAAAAAAAATCTGTCATCGCTCAATGTTAATAATTAAGGATTCAGTACAGAACATTTTGATCGTAACAACTACATATGAACCTAATGAATGGATGTCGGCTTAAGTACACTTGTCAAATCGTTATTACAAATACTAAAGAGCTCCGAGAAACATGAGGCAGTGTCGGAAGGAAGATATATGAAACTAATACTTATACGGTTTGTTAGTTTCCAAAGTTAAGGAACTAAAGGGCTTTTTACACTTGCAAATTTTGCTTAGTCCCGTACCAACGGTGGGGCTAAGGGGGGGGGGGGGGGGGGTGGGCCTTAGTCCCACCGTTGGTACCGGACTTTCCTTAGCCCACATTCTGTTTACACTTGTTTTTGCCAAAGTGGGCTAGCCCCACCGATAGTCCCGTACTATCTGGCCCTACAAAATAGCAGGGTTAGCACCGCAATTGCGGTGCCAAGCGAGCGAGTGTAAACAGAACGAAAAAATAATCCTGGGCTAAGCGACGGAGACGAAGTCCGACCCCCACTGACCAATCAGAAACGAGGTAATCAAGTGCTGCCGGTGCGTGCGTGTACTTGTACAGTACACAGCGTAATCATGAATATTCATGTGGTTTGGAAAGTACCGGACTAAGAAATTAATACGAGTGTAAAAAGGTCAATTTTTTCCTTAGCCCCGGACAAGAGCTTAGTACGGGACTAATTGGCGAGTGTAAAAAGGTGAAAAATTTGTTACGGGACTAACGATAGTCCTGGGTCAGAGAAAGTACTGGGTTAAAAAACACAAGTGTAAAAAGGGCTTAAGAATTGGATTACAAAAGATGAGAACAGCAAACGACCATGTCAGGTATGCCATGTTTCTCTTGATTGCGATAAACAATACGTCCAATAATTACTCATTAGACATGGATATTGTTTACCAACTCTTGTTCGATGCAAAATATCCCCGGCGGAGGAAAGACGCTGGCACTTTAGTTTGCCTCCAGGAAAGTCGTATGCTATGGGTGCAGTGAGATTTTGTCATGAGTGAAGCGGAGCCCCAATGCGCGCATTGGCACTGCGCAACTACTAGTATACACAGCCACTCCCTATATCCGTAAACAACGTGCATAAAACTTAAAAAAAAAAAATCAGTCGGCTGATCTCATTGTATTGCGATGTTTCTCCTATTGTAGAAGACTTTCAAGGAAGCTAAAATATATATATATACATGCACCACTTGACAATGTCAATCATTAATTGTTCCATTTATATCAAGTTCAAGCATATACTAGCTGACTACATACGTAGTATTATCACTCTCATCGTACAATTCAATTTCCCCAGGCTTAACGAAAGCGATACATAGTGTCATTGATCAACTTTTCATTTGATGAATTTGTGTGAATGAAACTTAAAAAGGTTATTCTGTTTGTCATAGTTTCGATCAGTGTTCGATCAATGTTTATTACTGTCTTATGTGCGACCATTTTCCATTATTTCGGTTGAGGACGTTGTTGTATCGCACTATTATTTCATGATGACCCTAACACTCATCATTACCACAAGGCTATAGGAAGAATAAACTATTCATTGAGGCTATGGTTTAACAAATGAACCCTGGATCTTATAGATTGATTGATAAAGGGTGTAAAAGAACGAAATAGAATCCAGCACATTTTGATGGGTATTTTATGGAAAGGAATTAACCTTATACACAAAACTCAGATTACGTTACGTAGGTCTATAACCAATTTTGAATAACATGTGTATAATACTTGTATAATATGCAGTAATGGATTTATGGAAATCAGACAGCTGTCAGAGCAAGGACTTAGTTCGCTGCGACCTGTTTCTCTTTGCATATCTGTTTTGACATTGATTGAAATATTTAGCTGACCAAACATGTGTGATTTGAAATACATCGATGTGAGGGGATTTTTTTTTCATTCATTTCTTTCATTTCAAATAAAGTATGAATACAGCAAAATATTTGCTTATCATAGTCAAACAAAATCGAAGAGGTTCGTTTTATCATGATAAGGGCACAAAATAACAGTGACCTGAAATAGTTCAGTCATATATTGTGGATTTAAGGGTTTGAAATGAGATTTGTGAGAAATGGAGGGGACTGCTAAAAAGCTTGGTTTGTAATCTGCAGTCCCCTCATCATGGACCTGGAAGGTGCATGCCCTCATGAACAATATCTTATTAAAATATTATGTACTGAATTTAATGAAACTGAGGCAAATCACTTAAAATCAAAAGGAACCAGAATTTAATTTTAAAAAAATGGATAAAAGAAGAAGTTATAAGAAATATAGCTCCTTTTATGCTGGTATCTAAAGAATTCCAAAATTTAGGGTCGTAAGAGTGAATATTGATTTTGAAAAAAAAATGGTCCTATAGACAGAGGGAAATTCATTTGATTGCCGGATAGGGTTTGAAGTGATATACAGCTTTGTTGTTGTGTTTGTGTGTGTGTGTGTGTGTGTGTGTGTGTGTGTGTGTGTGTGTGTGTGTGTGTGTGTGTGTGTGTATGTGTGTTTTAACACATTCCGAACGGGAACCTGGTGGCCTGCGTACTATTAAAGTCTATGGGCATTTCAGAATTCAGTATGGAATGGGTTAACATGGATTCAAATACGAAGGGGAGGGGGAGTGCTTGGTAAGTTTGTACATATTCATATTGTCCTAAATGCAAACGACACAAATCACCAATCGTTATCTACTGAACAAAGGTAAAGAATGATCTCTGAAAGCTATGACAAACAGTTTTAGATTATAAGCACTCAACTATGGTGAGGTGAGGTGTTCTATTTGTTCAGAATTATGTATATCAAACGATTTAAACAAGTTCCATACTGAAAATGCATAAATTCATTATCATGATGTGATAGGTTTGTCGTATGTTGTGTAACGGATCTGGTATAGATACATTGATACCGTTATTACGGATGTCCATTTTCGCGTACGTAACTATAACTATGATATCATCTATGGGGGTAGGGGGGTGGAGCATAACACTCTAAATTATTATGTTTGCTCAAAATTGCAGGTTACAACGAGCCATTCAAAAATTATTGAAGACCTTTTCTTAACGACTACACCAATATTCACCTGCTGACTGCTTATACGGAGCGCAAATTTGTTTGGTATACAACGTTAAGATTAAGAGCTTTATGTGTAAGTTTATTGGTGTTGTATTATATTCGTATATATAAGATAGGGCCTCATCCATTTCAAGCTCTGCTGACGAAGACGGTTCCATGTATTGATTTCTTCTTTGTTCACATACAGTGGTCCGTAACATGTTGCTTGGATTCATATGCTATTACAGACTGATGTTGCCATGAAATTGAAAATTATTGATTATTAAGCTATACGTTCCTCTCTTTTTTTGCATACTCTCATTCACTTTGTTTTCATAATTATGTTATTGTGTTTGGAGAAAGAGAACGCAGAAATAAACCAAACCAACCAAGTTGGCTGCAGCAGTGGTCATCCTACCGAGTGCACTTGTTTTCAAAGCTGTGTATTAGAACATGATTGAGCAAAAACAAAAACAAAACAAAACAAACAAACAAACAAACAAAAAATAAATTCCCTATGACTTGAGGTCTTAGGAGCCCAAAATTATCTGATAAAAAAGCAATGGTATTATATCCCCCTTGAAATTGAAAACCAAATAAAATCTTCTGAACCGCATTTCCAGAGATTAATATAGGATGAGTCTTTTTGCACATTCAATACCTTAAACAAAGTATATAGTTTACACTCCTTCAAAAATCACATATAACTCCGATGACTTCTCTTCGTTTGTATGTTTGTGTTTTGCAATTGAAGGTGTCTTTGATAATGACCCAGTCTGACTATAGTCCAAATTGGAAACGAAAGGAGCTTTTGTGTACTTTATGTCACAATTTTAATGAGTGATGTAGGCCTACGAGAATGAATGATTTCAAGAAGACTTTCATACATCAGCACAAGGTCTTCAGAGTAATCATGATAAATACTACGTTTACAACAACATACCTATCTTGATCCCTAATGAATTTTGAGCTTGCTTCCAAAAGGCTATTAATCCATCATTTTTCCATGGATTAAGCATGTACATGTACACACACACACACACACACACACACACACACATATATATATATATATATATATATATATATATATATATATATATATAATCATGAACACAATTCTGTCTTGCGAAAGAGAAAGTGAAATTGGCCTTTGATAGGAAAAGTAATATATTAAGAAATTCACTGTATACTTATGTACAGGGCCTAAGTAAGGTAATGCATGTGATACACATCACATGCTTGGGCATTTATAACAGCTTGTGGGAGCTGATATGTGTACGTAGACTATGCCTGGTACACGTTCAGGTGTCTATGAGAAAGGAAGGAGAAATCGGTGCCTAGTTTTGACATCATTTTTCCCCTTACTGTTCCTCCTTATTATGTATATATATATATATATATATATATATATATATATATATATATATATATATATATATAACCGTGCATTAAAAAACGAACAAAAAGTCGCACACACTGATTTTGTGTGAGGACTGAAAAAGGTTAAATGGGTCACCCAAACCGATCTTGACTTTTTCACATTTTCTGAAGGAGCAAGATTTCTTCTACATTATGCTAAAATTTGGGGTCATAAAATGGGCAGGAAAGTGTGGTTTTCAGCAGTTTATCTCGAACATTTTTTTTTTGTAGAATGGTGTGATTACATAGTGTGTCTTTATAGTCCCCTTTTCATTTCTTAAAAACATTGTACACACTCTTCACTTTCAACTCAAATAACTTTTGAAAGGATGATGTTACTGCTTTGAAAATTGGCATTAATTCTGGGGGCATCCCACGAGATCGACACCCACGAGTCATACGGTCCACGAGACCGACATCAATAATAGGTCCATGAGTCATACAGCCCACGAGTTATACGGCTCAGGAGTTATACAGCCCATGAGTTCGACACTACGCACAAAAGGCTCATGAGACCGACACTAGGCAAACATACCCCACGAGACCGACACTAAGCAATAAAGGCTCATGAGACCGACACTAAGCAAAGAAAGCCCACGAGACCGACAATAAGCTAAAAAGGCTCACGAGACCGACACTAAGCAAAGAAAGCCCACGAGACCGACAGCAGGCAAAGAAGGCCCACGAGACGGACAGGATAAACAGCGCCATCTACATGTCAATCACCAGTACAGGGTGTTCCATGAACGGAAAAGTAACATACTGGCGGGTGTAATTTCGTAACGCTATCAATAATTGAAAGATGGTGACCATCTACATAATTATGAACGTCATCAAATATGTATTTCTACATACTTCTGGGGAGGGGGGGGGGGGCAAGTGTGTCAGGGAGCGACATTGTTATCAAGTAGAAAAAATTGAATTGTATTCTTCATGCCCCCCTCCCCCCCAAAAAGAGACAAAAACACAAACGAATGTAACAGAAGACAATAACGATGTATGAATTAATTTTAGAGCATTGATAATGCCATTGTGCTATTTTTAATAGGCTTTCCCAGTTTTTAGCTAGAAAATGGACGAGATATGAATTTTACCTCTTCTCTTTCCCGATTCGCTAGTTACTTATTCTATCTTAGATATTCTACCCTTCTGCTTTGACGTTTTGCAGTAAGATCTATTTGTAATTTTCTCTGTAACTATGATGTAATTCTACTGATTAAAACGTTTTATGTCGCAGGGATTCACCTCAATTTTGTGGCTTGTGTTATTCTCCTCCGAACAGTACATTTTATCGTGAAATACAATAGCTGTTTTCATGGATTCATCTGGGGTTTTTTTGTTCCGAATCCCTAATGCTACCTTAATAGACGATTACGTTATTTTTTTATTTTTTATTGATACTAAATCAGCACCCTCGCAGGTTTATTGTAGAAAGATCTGTTACACACTTTTACTGTACTTTGTTCATTTTTTTTCACAAACACACAGCCATGCAAACACAATTAAAGATCCTAATCATTTCGGGGGGGGGGGCAACTGATGGGTCACACCCTATCGGAGATGGCAACTCTAATTCTTTTCCATCTCTCATATCTTCCTATGCTATTATCAGGACACCCTATACAATTTATTGGTCTATAGATGGTGCTGTTCATCCTGTCGGTCTCGTGGGCCTTCTTTACTTAGTGTCGGTCTCGTGAACCTCTTTTGCGTAATGTCGGTCTCGTGAGCCTTCATTCATTCATTTTCATTCATTCATTTATTTTTCATTTCCAACAAAAACATATGAATATATTACAAAAATTGAATACAGTGCATAAATTTCATCATACAAAGTAAAGGATAAATTTACAGAAAACTTGTAAGTATAGGAAAATGTGGGAAATGGGGAGGAATGCTAATGCTGAGCTTGTAGGCTGCATTCCCCCCCCCCCCACACGTAATACAAGAAATTATATGATCGATTGACTGATAAACATTGAAAATGGATGAAACAAAGAAACTATAAAGACAAAAAGACCTATAACCTAACTTATCCGAAACAAAACCCTGAACAAATCCCTACACTAAGTCGCTGTCATGCCGGAAAAGAGAGGAGAGAAACAAAGTAGTATGTGTGTGTGTGTGTGTGAGTGTGTGAGTGTGTGTGTGTGTGTGTGTGTGTGTGTATGGGAGAGAGATGGGGGGGGGGAGAAAGCAGCTTAATGCGTGGAGTGAAGATAAAAGACAAAAAAAAAATAGGAGGACACGAGAGGTAGTGGATGGATGGAGCCGCTTAGCTGTAATTTCAACAGAATATAAGGTTGGATTTTACACTTCTTTGCAACCAATAAAGAATCAACTATTCTTATAACTATTCAATATATTTTTCTTCAGGTTACTCTTAAAAGAACTTAAACTTGGAGATGTCCTTAAACTGTTAGAAAGGTTGTTCCAATATTTAGGTCCAGCAAATGTAAATATAGATTGTGTAAACATAGTTCTAGTTAAAGGCAGATGGAATTCATCTGAGTGACGAGTCGGATATTTATGGAACGAGCGGTTTCTCGCAAACATGCTTGTGAAGACAGACGGCAACAAATTATTAGAAAGTTTATACATAAATTGGCCAAGACAATAATGATAAATATCAGTTATCTTTAAAAAAAATTTTTCAGAAAATAAAACATCGGTGTGGGCTCTCCAAGAAACATGACAAATTATTCGAAGAGCTTTTTTCTGGAGACGGGACAGTCTGTCGAGATATGTTGGATGTGTGTTCCCCCAAGCTATGATGCCATAATTCAAATAAGGTAAAATCAAAGCTGAATATAACATTAAAAGAGTGGGAATAGCAAAATAATATTTAACTCTATTAATAACACCAATATTTCGAGATATTGTGTGACAAATACTATCATTATGTGACTTCCATGAAAGTTTATTGTCAATAACCAAACCTAAGAACTTCATTGATGCAACTTCATCTATAACTATATCATCTATTTTTATATTATTAGGAAGTTTATTTAAAATATTACTAAATAATATACATTTAGTTTTAAGAAGATTTATAGACAACTTATTTGACCTTATCCAACATAACAATTTCTTTAATTCAGAATTTAACAAATCCACCAAAATATGAGGATCTGAATGAGAAAGAAAAACATTAGAGTATTCAGCAAAAAGTATAAAAGATAAAATATTAGAAGCATTTGTGATATCATTTATATACAAAATGAATAAAAGAGGTCCCAGTAAACTACCCTGAGGAACACCACAGGTGACAGACTGATTGCAGGAGCCTTGTATGCTAGCGTCGGTCTCGTGGACCTTTTAAGTGTAGTGTCGGTCTCGTGGGCTTTGTTTGCTTACTGTCGGTCTCATCAGCCTTTTGTGCGTAGTGTCAGTCTCGTGAGCCGTATAACTCCTCAGGGCTTATTTTACTTGATGTCGAACTCGTGGGCTTTATTTACTCAGTGTCGAACTCGTGGGCTGTATAACTGGTGGGCTGTACAGTCAGTCCGCAGCGTGTGCGATAATGAGGCACGAACGACAATTTTATTCAGAATCACGTTTACGCAGTTTGTGCCCTTGAGACTGACGAGATTTCGCGATACTTTGCGAGAGTTTTTGCAGAGGTCGCAACAACAGCTTTCATAGCTTTCGCAGTGCATTGTTTGATCCAGGATGGTTAGGTAAGTTATAGAGCTGATTATGCACATTAATTTGATACCTAATTTCCCTATTTTTGATGTCAATATAGTAGTCCATTTTAGCATCAAAGTAAACGATTATTTTGCCAATGTTCAAGAAGCTTTTAGATCATAGTTTGATGTTTTGCTAGTTCCTGACTGGTATTGAAAATAGATCTCCGTAATTTCTTCGATTTCACAATCGTGAAACTTGAGCGAGTATGATCAATTAAAAAACGAAGAGGGGCACCATTTTTAAAGTTGTGGATTTTCCTGTTGAAAACAAGGCAAATTACGTTTTCTTACTGGAAGTGGGGTAGTGAATGAACACGCGTGGAATGTGTTGTTGATACCCAGACAATGGTCGTGGACAATGGCCAGGATTGGAATGTTTCATGAGGAATTCCACTATCGCAGCTAGTCTCTGTTCATTCTGAAATGTGGTGTGTGCAAGCACATGGAAACATGTGCTTACTTCTTTCATGTGCATGCATTTCACCCTGTGTCAAGAATTCAGACTAGCAGTGCTCGGGGCAATCCACATGAATAATTGATTAAGCATTCATGTACCTTGCAGCAGAGCTCGGGACAGGTGGCAGCCAGGTCCATTGTTCAGGGTCATTGTAAGTGCACACTCACATACACATCATTGGTTCCTGTGTAAAGTTCAAGTTTTGTATAGAGAGTGAAAATTCGATCACAATCTGGAACCTAACATTTAAAACTCACAGCATTGAGTCAGCAGCCAATGGATACTACGCAATGCGACACGCCGCGTCTTGCGACAGATTTCGACCAATCACAGACCCGGAATTCCGGTGCGAATGCGAGGATAATCTTTTTAAACTCGACGCCAGACATGTCTCTGAATTTTGCTAGTTCCTGACCCGTATTGAAATGAAGATGGGAAAACGTGCCCTTATTGTGATACTATATACTTTAGCGGACATAGTCTTCACCATATTTTAGAGGGGCATGAAAGATTTCAGGTTATTTTTTTTTTTTGGCGTCAAACGTGAAGGAATATTTTTGAATACAATACCGAACGTCGAGAGGGATTTTGATATTCTATATTCCTCTTTTCTGTTTATTTTGATCATGAGCATATTTGCTTATGTTTTCTCTTTCAGTCGATACTAAAAGTGTCGAAAACTGACGAGAAATACTCGTTCTACACGGATTTATTCATGACCATGTATCTGCTCATTACGTATGCAAGCACCGCTCAGCCGTGCATACGACTTGAATAAATACGTGCGTTTTCGCTCGCGCTGCGGACTGACTGTGTATGACTTGTGAGCTGTATGACTCGTGGGCTGTATGACTTGTGAGCTGTATAACTTGTGGGCTGTATGACTCGTGGGTGTCGGTCTCGTGACGTGCACCCTTAATTATGGCAGCATGTGTTAATAAGGCATGCACAATTTCAGTGTAATCTGACAATCCCTTCACTGTTGTTACTTCGGTGGTTTACATCCTATTTTTTGTCCCATTCATCGCACTGCCAGCACAGCTTGGTAAAGATTAAGCGCTTGAATAGACACTGTACTTAGAGCCTCTTTTCTCAGTTCACACTTTTCCTGAGTGTGTGCTTTCTTTCCAATAATTAGATAGTGTTGGAGAGTCCATCCGATTTGAGTTATACATAATTTTAAAGCTTAAAGTCTGCTCTTTCAGAATATCCTCTTAACTAAAATTTCATGCGACTTTCTGTTTGTTTTGTGATGCAAGGTCATATATATATATATATATATATATATGTTGTTTTAGAACCAGGCTTTGCTTGCGGGGGTTGCGAGTTTGGCGGCCTAGCTGCGACTCCATGTATTGTGTGTGTAGGTCAGGAGCCTTTCGGGTGATTTAAGCAACGATTAACTGAAGGTTTAATAACTGCGTGTTTTTAGCATTATGTATTCGTTGTCTGTTTTTGCTCCTCTTAGAAAGGAAAGACTCCCATAACTTGCATGTTCAAGGCATGCATTTGTATAGTACGTTTTTCTTCCACGGCTACCGGAGTATATTCCCTCCATGTTTTAAACTCATGTGACATGCACAAGGTATAATGTAACGAGTCCCTTTTTTGGAGGGGGTTGTGATATTTCTTTTTGATACCGCTATGTATACTACATAATGAATCAAGGTTGTGCTAAAATGGAAAGAAAAAGCTGCGTCGGACTGGAATCTATATCATGAGTAATATCCTCATTTATTTCGTCTTTTTCATTCACGCATTTTGCACTTAACCTCTGCCATATCTGAGTTCTTATAACAATACACTGTGTTAGTGTTTTATACTCTCTGGCTATAATTGTATACAAAGGTGATGATGATACCCACATTATTATTGTTACAATAGTGAAAAGAAATGACTCACAACTTTGTATTGATAAACTGTATTTTGATATTTTACCGATATGTGCATCGGTTACGGGTCGGAGAAGTAGACCGACCGCCATGTTGTTTTAGAACCAGGCTTTGCTTGCGGGGGTTGCGAGTTTGGCGGCCTACAAATGTAGCTGCGACTCCATGTATTGTGTGTGTAGGTCAGGAGGCTTTCGGGTGATTTAAGCAACGATTAACTGAAGGTTCAATAACTGCGTGTTATTAGCATTATGTATTCGTTGTCTGTTTTTGCTCCTCTTGGAAAGGAAAGTCTCCCATAACTTGCATGTTCAAGGCATGCATTTGTATAGTACATTTTTCTTCCACGGCTACCGGAGTATATATATTCCCTCCATGTTTTAAACTCATGTGACATGCACAAGGTATAATGTATTCACATGAGTCCCTCTTTTGGAGGGGGTTGTGATATTTCTTTTTGATACCGCTATGTACTATAATGAATCTTACCATAAACTGTGATCATTAGATTGTAATAATTTATTTTATATAATGGATTAAAACCTAATTCTGCGATTGTAAATCGCACGAGGGAGAGGAGGGTGGGTTGGCTGTCGATATCTTCGAAAGAAATGTGTAGTTTGATATTTTTTGTCACTCTACTATCATTAGTGATGTGCTCTAAGGTAGAGCTAGTGATGTACATGCTTATTTTTTCGTTTGTCTCTGCATTGATGTTTAAATGTTTCATCCTTGTATTCATTGGCAACGCCAAATGTGCACATTTGCTCTTAAGGAAGGTCACATGTTTACAATTTTTAGTTGAACGTACCGAAGTGTCACCAACACAGGTTGAACCTATGCATCCCTATGTTCTCATATTTACCTATCGAAAATTGTTTCATACATTATCCCACCTAGAGTCACATTCCATTCGCATTTGCAGTGCCCCGGTACTTCTTAATTGTTCACTTGTTATTCGCATTTCCGAATTCCATGCATTCACGCTGGTGTATTTTTCCTCCTTCTTGCATAAACATGTTTTTCCAATGTCGGCATCAACTGTCCAGGTGCATGTATGTCTCAAAGACAAACATGTTTACGTGTCTTCTACCATTTTGTGTCCAGGTCAACGGCAATATGGCTTGTCCAACATTGCTGTACATTCTGTTACATTTCCCAACGAAAATAGGATGAATTGCTTTGAGTTTTATCACAATGAATATGAGTAATGCTTCTGTAGATGTTCGGTCATTGGAAGGTGAAAGTTCTGTAACCATTACAAATAATGAGAACGGTGATAATTCTGACTTAAAATTTTTTTTCAACCACAGAAACCGATGAATTCAAATTTGATTTTGATCCTAATGATATTCCACCTCACATGTTTTCTACAAGTTACTGCTTAGAAAAAGATGTCATTACATTATCCAATTCGGACCCAAATCAAATCTTTGTTTCTCATTTTAATATTAGGAGTTTAAACCAACATTTTGATCAACTTCGCTTATTCATTGATGAATTACGATTCACATTTGGTGTCATCGGCCTCAGCGAAACATGGTTACAGGAGGTGTCTCCTTCTTCATTGTTTCATATTGATAGATTCAAACTGATTACAAACAATAGACCGTGCAAGAAAGGAGGTGGAGTTGGTCTTTATGTAACAGAAAATTTAAACCATCGGTTATTAGAAGAGTTCAGTTTTATGACAGAATTTTTTGAAAGTATTTTCATTGAGATAAAAGTACCAAATAAAGGAAATGTAATTGTTGGAGAAATTTATAGGCCACCAAACTCTAATTTTACTGAATTCGGTGAATTAATCCACGGTATTTTGTCGAATAACTATTTCAAGAATAAATTATGTTTTCTTATGGGTGATTTTAATTTAAATCTTTTAAATTATGATAATCATAATTGCCAAGAGTTTCTTAATCAACTGTTGTCTAAGTCTTTTATTCCTCTCATAAGAAGACCTACAAGAATCACCGACCTCTCTTCTACTTTAATAGATAATATATTTCAAGTCATTTTCTGATATTTCATCTGGTATTGTTGTTACGGATATCTCTGATCATTTTCCTGTGTATGCACTTATTGGTAGTATCCACCCTCTTGCTGACAGTGTACAAAAAAATTCCGGTTTTCGTGTTATGTCAGACTCGAACCTGAATAGTTTTAGAGAAAGGTTGAAACTCGTTGATTGGTCGATTGTATATAATCAAAATGACGTAAATCTATCTTTTGATATTTTCATAGATATTTTGATAACTCAGCTTAATATTGCTATCCCTTGTTGTAAATTCTCTAACTCAAATCATAAAAAAGTACCCCGGCAGCCATGGGTTACAAAATCACTTTTAAAATCAATCAATAAGAAAAATAAACTTTATCATAAATATCGCAAAGTACCCACAGTTTCAAATAAGTCCAGATATACTCAGTATCGTAATATCCTCACTTCTGCATTACGGTCAGCCAAACGGATGTATTTTATGAATCAATTCGACAAATGTAAATTTGATGTGAAGGGTACGTGGAGGGTGATAAACCGAGCATTGAAACGTAATACTGATAATAACGTGCCTAGTTATATTCAAGAGGATGATGTTCGTATTGATGACCCCATAGATATAGCTGAAGTTTTTAATGATTTTTTTGTAAACATTGGGCCAAATCTGGCTGATAAAATTCCTGAAGCGCAGCGAGAATTTCACTCTTTCCTGGGTAGTAGGAATATGGAATCTTTATTTTTTGTCCCAATTGTCGAAGATGAAATAATAAAGATTGTTGACAAGTTAAATAATAAAAAAAGTTCGGGATATGATGGAATCACAAACTTCTTGGTAAAAAATGTGATTCATGAAATAATTTCGCCTCTTACTTATATTTTCAATCAATCTTTATCTACTGGTAAAGTTCCTCAAAAAATGAAAGTAGCCAGAGTTGTTCCCATTTTTAAAAAAGGGCGAAAAGACCTTGTCAATAATTATCGCCCCATTTCTCTTTTAACTTCTTTTTCAAAGATACTCGAAAGACTTGTGTACAAACGCACCCTTAATTTTTTTCTTCAGGCTAAAATATTTACTGAATCTCAATTTGGATTTCGGAAAAAACATAGTACAACTCACGCATTACTCAAGTTTATCGATAAGATAGCTCATGCTATAGATGATGTTTCTCACACTGTCGGTGTTTTCCTTGACTTCTCCAAGGCGTTTGATACAATAGACCATGACATTTTACTTTATAAGTTAAATCATTACGGAATTCGGGGAAGGGCGCTAGAATGGTTCACTGATTATTTAACGAATAGAAAACAATTTGTAAGTATTCACGGTCACGATTCCCAACCAAAACTGACTTCTTGTGGTGTTCCACAGGGTTCCTTGTTAGGCCCACTTCTCTTTATTCTATATATTAATGATATCCAGAACTCCTCTAAGATTCTCTCCTTCGTTTGCTTTGCAGATGATACAAATTTGTTCTTCTCTCATCAAAATCCTGATGCGCTTATAAACATAATAAATATAGAACTTGTTTCTGTCCAATCTTGGATTTTTGCGAACAAATTATCCTTAAACATTGATAAAACTCAGTATATGTTATTCAGTAATTCGCTACCTGTGTTACCTCTCTCTGTCAAGATAAACAACATTGATCTGTCACAGGTCAACAATACAAAATTTTTGGGTCTTCATATCGATAGTGATTTATCTTGGAGAACCCATGTTAATTATGTAAGCAGAATTATTGCTAGAAATACCGGGGTTCTTAACAAACTTAGCTATTATTTTCCAAGTAATATTCTACAGAGCATATATTCAACTTTGATATCTCCCTATCTCAACTATGGGATTCTGGCGTGGGGAAATGCTTCTAAAAACCTTATCGATTCGTTATTTCTTGTACAAAAACGAGCTGTTAGAATTGTTAACCAAACTGGATATTTATCCCACACGAACGAACTTTTCGTTAGTAATAAAATTTTGAAAATTCCTGAGTTATTTCATTACAACGTCGGCCTGTTTATGTTTCAATTTTCAACTGGCCAATTACCAGACGTATTTTCCCAAATGTTTACAAGAAATTATATAGTTCATGATTATCCAACTCGTCAACGTTACGCATATCACCTTCCACGTACCCGAACAATTTTCGCGAAAAAAACCATTATGTTCGCTGGACCCAAATATTGGAACGAACTCCCTATGGAACTTGTAAGTTGCACCACTGTAACCTCATTCAAACGAAAACTGAAGCAATATCTTCTTAGCAGCTACATTGTACGGCATGCATAGTGTATAGTTCTTGTTGCTCTTTACATGTTACCCCTTGTCTATCCCACCTTAGTCCGGCGGGATCCTAACCATGAACACTATTTTTGAACAGTCTGCCTGTTGCGCTGTTCATGCACCTTTTGTTCCACTCGGTTATCGAAATTCTCGCGCGTGACAGCTGTCGGTTACTATATGGTCACACGGAATGCTTGGTTTTAGGACCCATGCTGGAATGTTACTCCTGAGCTTTCGGTATTGTTTACATTCACGACAAATCTCATTATCCCACCTTCTACTTATGTATTTATGACATACAGTTACGCCATTTTCTATACTCTGCAACACACCCCTTGAATCTCTGCAGTTGTTGTTCACTGCTGCAACATGTGACCTTTCTGTTTTCTGTATTTTTATTTAGTGACATATATTTAATTGGATTTTTTGTTTTGTTTGTTTTAATCGGTTTCCCCAGATATAGTTGGTCTTAAAAAACATCCGTACTTTAAACTTCCCCTAATCTGATTACTCACGGGACCTGCGGCTGTACAAGCTAATGCTTTTACGCAGGCCCCATCATATTTTTTCGCATTATGACCACAGTTTAAATTCGCATGCATACAGACCTCGTGTTTATACCAAATCAAACTTCTGTACATTCTGATGAAGTCTCATCTAAATTATGTTTTGTATAATTTTCGTATTTATATACTTTATTGTGATATATGTGAGAAATATGAAAATAAAATTGAAATGAAAAAAAAAATGAAATATATATATATATATATATATATACATAATCTGTCATCATCATCATCATCATGAAAACAAAACCGAAACCAAGTTCACGCTGTATTCACCAACAGTTTATTTTGGCACGCAAACACTTGAGAAAGAGCGAATCACTCGAAAATGTGTGTGCCGAAACAAACTGTTTGTGAATACAGCATAAGCTTCAAAAACTTGGTTCAAGTTTTGTTTTTGATGATGTTATCACGCCACAACGTAGACAACCCATTCAATGGAGTATCTGAATATAAGAACGACCCAAGTCCATGGAAGACCATTTCGAGTAAACTAAAAAAAAAAAAAATCATATCTTTTTTATTTGTCCAGTAATATTCTATTTACATTGTAACTGTGATGGGAAGGCAACATTGTATGTACAAATTAGAACATATATCATTATAACAATTAACATTTATATTAATTGTGGAGAGGCCATTTTGTGTGATGGACTAGGGTCGTTCTTTGAATCATATGGACTTGGGTCGTTCTTTGATTCATATAAATGACATTCTGCTACAGAGATGATAGAAGGATGAGAGAGGGCGCTATAACATGAGTGTAAAAATTCATTCATTTCAGGCACTTCCGGGGGTAATTAGGATTTATCATTTATACACAAGATGAGTCCATGCATAAGCTACAATTTCCGATGTCAAACTGAATTTGGCCAAAAAATATATTCAGGTCTTCATATATATATATATATGTATATATATATATATATCATATGGGCCAAACATTAGAGGCTCGGTGACCCGAGCCACCAAAACTTGTTGTCGGGCAACCAAATTTCGAAAAAGGTTAACTTTTTGGTGACCCGGGCAGCTAAAGTTCAAAATTGAACTTTATCTCTCCTTTTATTTCAAGCCAATACATTTCTTCTTTTTTTCCGGGTTGGAGAAAATTGTTAGTGTCAAGCAACGTTATACACACATATGCATATGTATACTATATACACTTTTGTTGTACTTTAAAAGGACAACGACTTCTCTTTATACTCCAGTAGACCTTATATAAATTCGGAAATCATTATTACAATAATGATTGATCATATTGGAAGACAGTCTGGTATCCGTAATTCATGAATTCAATGTCTTCAACAGTTTATTGTGCCATTGTTCATTGATACTCTTTTCAAATTCGAAATTTGAAATTAGCTATTGCTTCTGTTCATATTCTGTTAGTTGCCACATCTACCAGGGCATATTATTGCTCCTTTTTTTTTCTCAAAATATTAGAACATGAAGGTATGTGACTGAAAGCTTTTGTTGTTAAACAATCATGCAACTAACTGACTTTAATAGTATCAGAATCATGCGGTGCAAAGTATTGGAATAGTTTACAGTAATAACATAAGACATTCATTGCCATCATTCACCATTAGTTGGAGAGACTAACACATATTTTTTGAATACTATGATTCCATACGGATCTCTGTCTAAATTCATTTATTGGTTACAAAAATCTAATTGAACACTAAAAAAGCACAAATTCAAAAGCGCTTTCCAGTTTTATTAAAGGACAAGTTCACCTTCATAGACATGTGGGTTGAGTGAATGCAGGCAATGTTAGTAGAACACATCAGTGAGAGTTTGAGCAAAATCGGACAATCCGTTAAAAAGTTATGAATTTTTGAAGTTTCGCTCAGTCACGACTGGATGAAAAGACTACTATAGCTTGTGATGTCACATGAGTACAACGATATAAAGAAAGAATAAAGAAAATTCAACATATTTCCATTTTTCTCGCATAACAAAAGAACACTCGACTTCTCTCTTTCAGAAAGCAGGGGGAATAATATTACCCTTAACATACATCAGTAGCAAGTCGAAGAAATGTGCACTTTATTCAAAAAGTAAAGTTTTGTGAAATTCTTTTTTCATTTTCCTATATATGTGACATCATACACTGTAGTAGTCTTCTCTTCCAGTAGTGACTGCGCAGATACTTAAGATATTCGTAACTTTTGAACGGATTGTCCAATTTTCCTCAAACTTTCACTGATGTGTTCTACTAATATTGCTGCATTGTCTCAATCCTTATGTATATGAAGGTGGACTTGTCCTTTAAATGTTATTGATATACGAAATTTCATAGCTTACATAAAATTTTGCTAAGGTACAAGAAAATTGTGAGTACTTCAAAGAGTTCGGTTATTGTTTTTTTTTTTTTTTTTACCAGTCAAAATACATCTCCAGTTGGTCAGTTGTGAGATAAAGACATTTTCACCTCATCTAATTTCCAGTTCGATTAGTGAGCATCTCTTCAATGAATATCTCTTATCTTTCTCAGAAAGCGTACAGCCTTCTGCTTATCGTGACAATAACATATTGCAATAAAGTCAAGTATAATCTTAGTTGGAGCCATTTTGAGACAACCTCTATATAAGTATCATCTCTGCAAAACAGAGTGTTGTCAGAGTTTTTTATGATTGCATCTGCTTACAGCCTGGAAGGATTAATGAACGAGTTATTGGGTAGTTTTACTTTTCGTTGGCCTCTATATTGTAATTTCGTTTGGAGTTATATTTCTCTTTCATGTCGCTTTACCTTTTTTCAAGATTTCACTCACTTTTCTGGTGCAATACAGTATAGATGTACAACGAGCCGAAGGAAAATGCTTGTGAAGAAAGTATTTTTATCACCAGAAGAGACATGCGTTATATATACTTATAAGCCCCCATCATACACTTATGTCAGATTCCTTAAAAAATTAACATTTTATTTATTGTTAGATGCTGGTCTTTCAGCTAGCCGCAACCAATAAATGTCTTTCGCTGCTCTCCATAATCTTTTTATTCTCCTAAGCCAATGATGAGTATCAATAACAATCTAATTGCAATGGATTTAGTGCCTTTTAAACTTTGTTTATCTGAAGACACGTCAATTATGGCACAGAAGTGTTTTTGCGTCTTGAAAGGACAAGTTCACCTTCATAAACATAAGGATTGAGAGAATGTAGCAATATCAGCAGAACGCATCATTGAAAGTTTGAGGAAAATCAGACAATCCGTTCTAAAGTTATGCATTTTTGAAGTTTTTGTGCAGTACCCGCTGGATGAGAAGACTACTGCAGTGTATGAACAACTTAGATGCCACATGCGTACAACAATATAAGGAAAATATAAAGAGAATTTCACAAAATTCCATCTTTTGAAAAAAGTACACATTCCCCTGAATCATTACCGACAAATGTTATGGGTAATATCATTCCCCCTGCCTTTAGAAAGAGGCAAGTCAAGTGCTCTTTTATTATGCGAAAAAAGTGAAAATATGTTGAAGTTTCTTTTACATTTTCTTTATACTGTTGTACGCATATGACTCACAAGCTTTAGTAGTCTCCTCATCCAGCGGTTCCAACACAAAAATTAAAAAAAATTCATAACTTTTGCATCGATTGTCCAATTTTCCTCAAACTTTCACTGATGTGTTCTACTAATATTGTTGCATGTTCTAGATCCTTATGTTTATGAAGGTGAACTTGTCCTTGAACTTATACAGTAGTGTATTCCCTGTCAAGGAAAGTTAAAGTGCTATAATATATAGATATGAAAATTACATGGATAGCATTTTAATAATATACAGCAACAATATGCAACAATGCAAAATAGAGTTTTTCTCGAAGACATGAGTGCATCTACGGTTAAAGTAAAGAACTTTCTGGTGTTTTCTATATATAGTCACATCGTATTCGAGACTAAAACCTTGAAAAGAAATTACAGGATCTCTAGAGTTTTAGGTTATCGGGAATGCTCTCGTAAATTACCAATTTGGTTTTACCGTGGGAGTTCTGTGTACTATGAAGATCCACTTCAGAAGACGTCTTATCTTTGTACAAAGATGCTGTGGAGACTCTTTTGTCCTTGCCAACATGACGCTCACTAACAATTTCACTAGCACATGTTTCAAGAATGAGATACCCATTTTCATCGACTCCGCGTTCTTCCCTTTCCTTGTTCCGATAAATTGAAACAGAATAGAGAGGATCGTTCGGACTCATAGGAGGAGGGGCGCGTTTATCTTTTTTACCAATGATCCGGTACTTTGGAGCACGTTGCGGTTCTCTGGCGAGTGCGGATTGGTCAAAAGTTGAAGGGATATCTTCGTAAATTGGTGATTGTAAGTCATTAGATCTGGTGGAGTCGCCTACAAGAATGGACGGAATGAATGGTGCTCCGTAGGGTAAAGGACCGTCGGATAGGGCATCGTCAATGACAAAAGTCCCTGTTGTATCACAACGTGCATGAGGTTTGATTCCAGTTACTCTGCGTTGACTCACACTGGAAACGAGGTACCCGTTTTCATCAGTATCCTTTTCATTTGCTGCTAAAGTATCCCTACGTGGATGTAATGGGACATCTTTTTTAATGTTCTTCATAGCAGTTCCTGACATGTCCATGTACTGATGAGGTTTGATTCCAGTTACTCTGCGTTGACTCACGTTGGAAACGAGGTACCCGTTTTCATCGGTATCCTTTTCATTTGCTGCGAAAGTATCCCTACGTGGACGTGATGGGACATCTTCTTTAATGTTCTTCATAACAGTTCCTGACATGTCCATGTATTGTTCTATTCTTTCATTACCTCTAACGTTTTGATACTGGGCAAAGTATTCACTGTCTTGATCTATGACGTCATGGAGATGCCGGGAATTCGTGCCCGCTGAATCTTTGATCATTTCCGCTTCAAAATTGTCGTCCTGTCAAGAGATGTCGAGAGTTTCAAGAATGCACACATTATTATCATTTCTGCTGGTTTCATGGTTTAACTTTATCAAATTCACATGACTCTGTGACGGATTAATTACAACATAAGATCAAAGAGTCTGACTGGTGAAGCTCTTGATTGTTTCAATACACACACACAAAAAAAAGAAAAAATCTTTGAAACATTCAAAGATTTGAAGCATTCAACAGCCACCTACATTCCGTAATAGGAAAGATTAGGAGAAAAAAAAAATCTTTAAAACATAATGACTGAAAGCAATCTGGGCACCGTTTCATGAAAGTTGTAAGCCCTGACAAGTTGTCATCTCAGGCAATTTCAGTAAAATCTTTGGTTCTGATTGGCTTAGAAGCTCTGGTTATTGACTGTTACTATGGCGTTTGTTAGAGAAAAATAGTATATTGACTACCTCCGCACAATGGTAGATGTGATAGATTATCTTCTGACGAGAGGAAGCATCCCCATTTCTGTTGCCCTGATGTTCCGTCGAAGGATGGGGAACTGCGCACGAGTCGGGAGTGACGTTGACATTCGAGCCATCGGAATGTGCTAGACGCCTACGTTTTCTATAGAGATAACATGAGAGAGAAAATACTCAGAAGGGCATGCTTAACTCATTCTTTGGTGAATTAACCCTTTTTGAAATAAAATCCTGACGAAGATGAGAGCAGTTACAGCACATAACTCAATCGTTAGAAGATTTGCTAACTACATACTTATATAATAGATTTATGCAGAAACTTTGTCTACAGTTTACTTAACAAAAAAGAAATCGAACGAATCTAGATTCCATGGACAATCTTTCATTTCAACAAGCAGTGTGTGTAGGGGGATCTGACTGTTAAGTATCATATCGATTTATTCTCGAATCGCTTTATAGATAAGTATAACACAAACAAGTGGGAAATATTGTGTGTATAAACGTAAGCATTTAAATGTAAGGATCATGCAAAAAAAAAAGGATACACCAGTATGAAAAAAAGGCAAAGGATCGGGGTTCCAATTGTCAGTGTAGTAGTATTTATTGCAAGGCCCCCAGAACCTGAAAGATTTTGTACGAGTCTTCGTTACCCAATTAGATTAGTAGACCTATAGAAATGGTTGTTTGTTTTTGAAAGTTTTCTTACATGTTTATTATGACAAAAATCAATATTGGAATAACACTGCCTTTCACTAAGCCGTGTGAAGGGGTTTTATGTATCTGCCAAGACAGCTCGATCCTATTCAAAAATAGCATTGCAAGCATCTGATTGGTGATGTTTTGATTACTAAGGTCTACAGATGGCTGTTAGGAATGCAAGCATGTCAATAAGATGGTATTCCTGAAAAAAGTGACCGATTTAGATTGTTCTCCTTTACCACTAGACCGTGATCATTTCAGCATCTTACTTCTTCCCTCTTATATCAATTTGCAGTAATGTTATGAACGATTATTTGTTCATAGTTGACTAAATAACACAATTATTTCTTTATAGTTGAATAAGTAGCATAATTATTTGTTTATATAGTTGAATGAATAGCGTTAACCTCTGCTTGCTGCCAAACATGCACAAGTAGTGATTTCCTTTAAGGAGAGGGATCTGATTGTCACAAACGACAAGATGTGTGTTTACAAGAAATTTGCTGTACTAACACAAAGAGAAGGATGAACAGAAATTGCATGAGAGTAATGATGTCAGAAACACAAAGCTCACCTGCAGTAGTCTCTTGCAATATCGTCAATTCTTCAGTAGTCTGAATCACAACTATTGATATAAAAAATACACAAGTAGGAAGACAGGGGTAAAATTGTAAGTGAACACGCCAAAGACAGTTCACTTTCAAGAGTATTCTCCTTTTCAGGGCCCTACTAGGTTGCACGTCCCTACAACACCATCCTTCATTTTAGAAACAACAACAACAACAACAACAAAGTAATTTCGTTTCTTTGTGCTCACATCCCATTAGCCGCGGCGGAAGAGTCTGTCAAGAGCAAACTAATCGGACTTACAGGGTTGTTTGTTAAGGCTGATGACGGCGCAGACAATACATTTTTTCTGAATCTTCTGTTTCCAATATTGGAGAATCAATGAACAGATGAGGCACGAGAGGCAAAAGGGAATATTACTGCAAATAAAAACTGATAGGATCACACACACACACACACACACACATACACACACAATTATGGACAATTTAAGAAATACTCACTTGCAGTATTTTCTTTATTTTTTGCAGCTGTTGTGTGTATACGTGCATCTTCCCACTGTCTATCTGTAACTGAAATAAAATTAAACAAACAGAAATGGATATATATCAAGGAAACCAATGCCAAGGAATAGCCCTGCAAGTACAAAAATGATGCACAGGACAGTGTGGATCGGTGAGAATTAGATGCGCGAGTTTAACTTTGGAACTGTTTAAACCCACTAGCGCAGCGAGTGGGTTTTAGACTTTTCCAAAGTTAAACAAGAACATCCAATTCTCACTGATCCACGAAAGAGGCCTGTGCATCATTCGTGTTGTAAAATGGGCCCATATATTCATGAAATAGAACCTTTTTCCCCATCATGCGTCCGGTACACCTACAACACTATAAGACTTGAGCCATTCGTTCGGGTTTTACCGGACGCATATATGCCCGTGCATTTGGATTTTACCGGACGCATGGCTCAGTGTGGATCAGTAAAATCCAATGTGTGTGTGTGTGTGTGTGTGTGTGTGGGTGCGCGTGCGAGTGTGTGTGTGTGTGTGTAGATAGTTACACATGGAGAGTTTAATCGCAAAATATGATTATATAAGATATATCCATTATGGTCCATCAAAGGCGCTAAATCCATTGAAAAATGATGCATCTAGAGCCTTTTTGAAACAAGCTCTTCACAAAGTGTGCTAAAAGCACTTCACACTGAATCCCCCCCCAAAAAAAAGAAGAAATAATAATAATAATTAAAAAAAAATTAAAAAGTGTCCAAAAATACTTCAAAATTTAACTTTCTAGCAGAGTTGTTGCAGAGCTGTTACCATGTGCTTGTACTCTCATGCCAAATGCCTAATAGGGGATAAGACTTGAAGGCTGAATTGTTAAACAATTTTTGAGATATGAGAAGTGTCCCACTTCTCCTGCGTCCCAGTTCACCCCACTCTCCCCTAACTGTTAGGAAGAGATTATGAAATTAGCGTCATTATTCGAATGACATTTATTTATGATAACTTTAAAATCACTGATACCTGGCTGTTCTTTTGGATGTTTGCATTTTGCACACTTTTAATTTCACTCATTAATGAAAAATTATAAAATGAGCCTCAAATGGAATACATATACATACAAGTTTACAAACATGTTCTTGTATCAAATTTTTATGCTTCCAAACTTCATGTTCATACGTAAACAAGATTGCAGGTTTACTTTCTTCTGAAAATACGACTGCTAAAGAAATCAGCTTTATCGACCTAACATATATACTAAAATAGGCCGAGTAAAAAATCGGCCGGTGCAAATTTTCTAAGGAATTTACAGTATGGGTTCATTATGTTGTAGGACAGACACACCGTTTGTTGTGTTCTCCAATGCTCGGCAAGATGGGATGGAAGAGTTCCAGACCGGGTAATAGGTTGACCATGCTGGTAGGCTCGTGCACTGCAGTGTCGCGCTTCCGTCGATTACGAAGCCTTCTCCACAAGTGAGAGTTATTGTGGTCCAAAAGCCCGTCATATTAGAGTCCCAGTAACCATTAGACACATGGCCGGGATGATCACAAAACCCGGACGAAACTATCAATGAAGACACAGAACTAAATGATTATTATAAACGAGATAAGAATATTGATATATAGACTGCAATTTCAACTGGAAAATACAAATAACCATGATGATAAAAAAATCTCGAGAAATATTGGAGTAGTTAATTAACCAATGAAGGCTTTGATTTTGTTATATAACAGTTTAAAGGTAAAGTTTACCATTGGGAGCAGTAATTTAAAAAATGTTCGAGATATCACATTTGATGCATAGGCCTATGCGTAGGTCAGTTGTGTCGCAAAACATCCTACTATATAAGAATTTGCAATAAAGCCTAAAATATAAGGAGATGACACAATTTTTCTCAATAAACCATAATTGTAGATGTTTTAGTTCACAACTATTGTTAACAATTTGCATACTTAATGATATTTGACATTGATTATACTGATCCAAATGTTTACGTTGGTTGTTGCTATTTCCAACTCGTACAGTCACGGAATGGGTTCTGATTTCAAGATTTGGTCAAGAGTTAGATTATACTAAAATAAGCTGAAATATGTGTCTCAGTCAATTTTCATGAATTTTCAACATACATTGTTTTGCCATCTCAAGACCGTATACCTCACACTAGCTTTGGATACTGCACGAAAATTAGAAAGAAAAAAAAAAACAGTTTGAAAAGTTCTTTCTTACGGGGCTATCACAAACTTTTAGGCGCACCTCATCTTTAAAAAGACGGAAAAACAACAAGCAGACAGCAAACAAGCAAAACTATGTTGAAAAAGACTCACATAGCTAACTAAATGCAAGACTTCTTTTAAACTGAAGGCATTTATTTGGAACATGGTTGCCTTTTCACTAACTTGAATGACCGTTGAAATGAATTATTTTGAATACTCATTGCTAAAATTTGTTCTCCTATCGATTTGAATGAAGCAAATTAGCAATATGTATTGATTGCTTCAATAGTGAATTTGAATGACCGGATTTTGAATTTGATTGCTGATTCAGTCCTGCGTGCGTGGAATGAGAAAATTATGAAATTGACCGGGGAAACCTACATTATTCAAGATATATATAAACCTCTCGATTTCTTTTCTTTTTTCGGGGGGGGGGGGGATCTTTACTGTATATGATTTTTTAAGATTACGTGGTTTGGGGGGCATGCGAGATATCAGTATCTTATGAACCTATAAAGACGTAAATATTCGAGTCATTTTCGACTTGCAATATTTCATCTCACCTCGGCATTTCAGCTTGACTGCCCTGTTTTCGGAACAATCTGTTCTCGTCGTTGAACACTCCGTTATGCGTCTACATGAATCAACTGTCAAATATTGTGAAAACCCGTTATGAACTCTGTAAAGGTTCAGCAATTTCACTCTGCAGGAAAAATATTTATGAAAAGCCGTTATATTATTTTGATGAAGACTATATAGAAGAACTAGTCTAGGAGCCGCAAACATACATTTTTCTTTTAGCCGCACGTCGGGAGGTTGTGTAGAAATATAAATGATTCCCAACTAAGACAATGGCAGACCTCCTTTAGGAACTTTCACACAAAAATTTCTGACTTAGATTCGCTTGCAAGAGTAGCTCGAAAAACAAGATTTCACAAGATCTACACTTTTAGGATTCTTGGAATTGAAAGTTACGATTTTCTGCTAAATAATCGGATACATCTTAGTATAATCGACATGTGCTCAAGTTTGGAATCACCTTCAGGACACTGCACAGTCGTTGAGCCCTGTCCCGTGCTGCTGTAGTGGGCAATGTCTGAGGCGAGAACCCCTCTGCTGCTGGGAAGCCGAGCTCTTCGCAGACCACTTTAGCAGCTTTGGCATTAAATCCATCATAGCACACATATCTGTCTGATTCCAGAACCACCAAGCCTTCATAGGGAGAGGGTCCATCCACCAGTTTTACTGATGGTGCTTCGTGAAAATAAATGGACAGATTCATAGTTTTTCACTGGATCGTTTGACTTTAGATATAAGAAGTAATACAACTATACATTGATTACAATGAGCAAATGAATAGTGTAAGAATAGAAGATCTTCTTTGAATGTGTCTGCATATCTTCTTAGACTGTGTACTATGTTGATTCCACACGGTAGGATGTGATTTGATTTAGTTTAAATATATATACATATATATATACTTATATATGCATATATATATATATATATATACATATTCATATATACATATATATTACATTAAAAGTAGTAGGATTGACATCTTGCATTAAACGGACTCATTCACTTCAAGAAGTGCCGATTCGGTTCGTTGCTATTGTAGACAAAGAAAAATCAAAACAAACACAACGACAGTTCCTTTGTCTTTGCCTCTAATGTGCGTATATCTATCACGTTTTAATTGTCTTAAAATTGGTTCATATTCCATGTCAATCAATCAAATAACAAACCCAATTCATGAAAACACGAAACATCGTCTGCGTGTGTGTGTTTGTGTGTGTGTTTGTTTGTGTACAAGAAGAGAGGGAATTAGTGAAATACGAGGACAAGTTTTTAATGAAGGAGTAATTCACGCTGTTAGGCCCTACTTAAAGACCGAAACACTCTTACTTCGCAGCGTAAGTCATCGGAATGCATTGGCAATCCAAAATTTTAATATTGAATAATTTTATCAAACGACAGACGAAATTGGGGAAAAAAATGAACTTGATGGAGTCGTATGATGACGTTAGTCAACCAGATTAGATTTCTGTGGTATTAATGAAAAGAAATTTAGCTTATATATGAAATTATGTTGAAGAAAATGAAATCAAACCAACACAGAAATGAACAAACGATACTATTCATTAGCTCGGATTCACGCAAAGGAATAACAATATTTAACGAGTCTTTGTTTTGTAAATATTTTTTTTTGTTTAGTCTGGGAATATCGAATACATTAGCAAGTAGGCGGAACATTTAATTTCATTTCCAATTCATTTATTCCCTCTGTCTATTGTATTAACTAACTACAGGAAGGGGTATGACTATATTGAATTTTGACATTATTTTATCATTCTTGATAGCTACTTCGTTGCTAAAACTGCCAATATCGTTTATAAAACATAGCCTACTCATCGATTCTCAGTGGGTCAAATTTAGCACCATGGTCTCTTGTTTTGCCTTGTAACAAGTCAAAGAATGAAGATAATGTTTCAACTCCGTGTTTGCTCAATACGAAATACATATGTCACTAGTATAGTACTTACCATAGAAACACTTCGCGTTCAGCTTAAAGTTAATTGGGTATATATGCACTCCATATCCGAAGCTCGATCCGATATGTCAGCGATAAAAACTGGGTAGACTGATCATCATTCTGAATCAAAATCAGAGACGTTCTATTCGCTTTTTGGTCTTGAATGTTAACTCCAATCAATTGGTTGTTCGCAAACTCAAGTTCACAGAGAATTCGTCGTCCACGAGGTGCCTGTATAATCCAGGTATTCTTGGCGACACAATTTTCATCGCATGATATCTCGCGCTCCAGCGGATTGCCCGAACAATTCAGTGTCAAATCTGCAAGACGTAAAATGTAGAAAAAGGGGTTCATAGCCACCTGCCCATAAATTCATGAAATTGTATCCATTGGAAGACAGGAAGGTGTTATCTCAGATCCCGATGGAAATAGTATTCGAAAGATATTGACGAGTTGAAATAGCTCTAAATGATTAAGACTTTCGAAGTCCAGAGATGCATGGGTTAAGAAAAAAAAAAACAACTCTGTCACCGCTCATTGTTAATAAGTAAGAATAATATTTAGTAGCATTTAATCAAAAATAGCTAGTATCAGCCCACGTAATGAAAGTAGGCCTAAACAGACTGTTGAAATTGTTATTACAAGTACCTTAAGTGTTACGAGAAGTACATGAGACAGTATTGGAAGGAAGAAATATGAAAAAAATACCTACAAGGCGTGTTCGGCTCCAGAGCTGAGAAAGTCAGAATCGGATTAGAAAAGATGACAACAGCAAACAACAACGCCAGGTAAGCCATTTTCCTCTGATCGACAAAACCAATATTAGTAATTACTCATAAGCCGTGTAGCCGTTCATCGATTCTTGTTCGACGAAAAATATCACTTGCGGAGAAAAGACACAGATATACTTCAGTTTGCCCCAGTAAAGTCGTACGCTGTACTTGCGCAATGAGATTTTGTCATAAATGAAAGGAGCCCCAATGAGGATGGTATAGTACTGCGCAACTCCACAGCCACTCCCTGCGTGGGCAAAAAAAAAAATCATAAAACTATTTTAAAAAACGGTCTACTGACGTATCAGCTTATTGCATTGTGTTGTTTCGCACATTGTAAGAGACTTTCAAGGAAGTGAAAAAATACTATGTACACATACCACTCAACAATACTCAAGGCGAGGAATAACATTGCATAGTAATGTCTCACAATTAACATTTCCCAGGCTTTTACGAAAGCGATACAGCACAATGTACAGAATGCACAGCACCACTCAAGAGTGCCATTTATTGGTCAACCATACAATTGCCGGATGTGCTTCAAAGAAGATAAAAAGCTCATTCTGTTTGTCATAGTTCGATCTGTAACTTGTTTATTACTTTCTATAGTCCGCGACCATCTTTGGTTGAGGTGTTGGATTTCATCTTGTTAGATATATTTCATAATGATCGTGACATTTACCGTAACCTTAACACTGAAAGATAACTATACTCCAGTATCTACAGGATTTCCCAGTCAATTTCAAACTCACTCCAATTGATTTAACGTTTCAATCAATTTTATCCGAAATTTTATTAAAACATTTTTATTCAGGATTACTTGATCAGTATGAGCTGTTTTTCATCAATTTCCTGAGATAAGATATAAAAATACAAGCAGAAATCCAGTCATTACAAACAATTTGTTATCGGCTGCAGTAATCAAAATAAATCAAGTAGATAGTCATAATTATTATTTCATTCATTCATTTCATTTTATTTCATTTCCGACCAAAGTATACAATATTACATTTGCATATAAACAAAGTAAAGTAAAATGTGACTTTTGCATATTCAAATGAGATTTAAATGCTCGTCATTATTATTGTTTAGAATGAGACAAAGTATGTATACTTTAGATGAAGAAATGTATGGACACACTGCAACTGAATCGTAACAAAGAAAAAAAGTCGGAAATGGAAGGGACTGCTAAACACTCAAAGTTATTCAACGGAATAAATTTCATATCTCCATACTAATCACTCAACGAGAAGACTGCAGAGAAAGACAAAGAGAGAATCTCAATAAAGCATCAGAAAACATGTTGGAATGAATGCCGACCTACATCATGTATATGTTACACTTTTCAATAGGCAGTAATAACTATACGCAATTTAGCACACACAGTCATGGGCACACATATCCACCCACTCTCTCTCACATTATATACTCGCGTATATCTGACAATGTATACCATTTCTAGAAAAACACTGTTTATCCAGCGAAAAACTAAGTTTATCAAAATAAACTTAGTTTTTCGCTTGATCATGTTGATAGACTGCGTTTGTCAGTTGATAGGCAATGTTTATCGGCGGCAAGCTCAGTTTATCGGAACTATTGGGCAAATGAAGCGCCACAGACGTGTAGAAACTGAATGCTCTTACAAACAGAATTGCTTTGTGACGCACGCTTAATTCCACGAGCATTTAGAGAAAGTGATACCACAGGATTTTTGAGCAACCATTTTACAATGAATTACACAGGCAAGATGTTGATGCATTGTCGACAGCTATTGGGTGATAGATATATTTTCCCCTCTACTTTCACATCCGCAATCGTGAATAGATTAATTGCAATTATAGTACAAGTATACAGTATGTGCTTATACCCTAAAATGATTGCCCTTCCTCAATAAAGTCTCTTGCAAATTCCCAGATTTGTTTCATTGATATCATCCCGTCATGTTGTTTTAAGTCTAAAAGACATTGCAGGAATAATCATTACAAGTTACTGTTCTGTGCAAAATATTTTCAATTGATCTGGCACTGTGATGGTAGCTCTGATAGTAGTTTCTTTCTCTATTTGATGAGTTTGAGTTAGGCCTACTGAGTATGATTCTATTTGTCATTCCTCTTAGTACCTATGAAGTCTGTAGAGAAATCCATGAATAAAATTCTGGAGTGCTGTCATTCCTGAGATGACGATGTAACATTTCAGTCTTCCCTGCCTAGTGGACCCCATAGCCCTGTCAACCGACTGACGGGATCAATGCGAAGATGGCGAGGGGGTTATGAATGGCTACATTTGATCCACTATTCTCCAATCCGAAAATATTCGAATTTTCCTGGAGTTTGCTGTTTGTTTTTTAATTCGATCCGTACTGTTTACATGTTCATGGTATTATTGTAAACCACTGAAAACAGTCCTATTATACTCAATCGCAATATTCGAAAAAAGAAATCTACTTCAAATCCACAATCATTCCAAACTTTCAAAAAGAAAAATGCATTTTCCGTGTTCTCATGAATACTCTGATAACATTAACACGAGCTTATGTGATAGTCCCTTGCATTTAACTAAGTATGATGTCACATAGCAAAACATGGTGATATTTAAAGAATCTTAACTTATTATTTATCAGATATTGGCCAAGCTTTCACTGATGTTTTGATATCTTGCATTCTGAGAATTGCCTCTGACTCCTGTTAGTAGCCAAATGTTTGTGAAAGCTAACCCAGGTCTTCCCTGGTATTATGCAATGTAGGTGTGTTGCTGATTTGGCACATACCGGATAAATTCTCCAAAATGTCATGTGTTTATCTCATTCAAGGCAGAAGTGGAAAAATCCCCTGTACATATTAGAGAAACACATTGGAATTAGCATGTATGATGAGTAACATGTCTCATTTAAACACTTAGAAATTAGCATGTATGATGTGTAAACATGTCTCATACTGAGAAATTAGCATGTTAATGTGTAAACATGCCACATGTTTAGTGTGTGCAATTTTGTTATCGATCTAGAAATCAGGGCACATGTTCTAAGAGTAAACACTAAAATGGCAACTAAACATGTCGCAGCGTTTTTAATCTGTCACAGCGAATAAACGTGTCTCAGTGTTTACATCTTAAGCAGTGTGTCATGTTTGTTTGTTGTTGGTTTTTTTTTTTTGGTTCAGTGTTTAGATCTTAAACATTGTGGGTGATTACGTGACTTTGTGGTGTTAAGTATTTCAACACTGTGTGTGATTATGGTGTAAACGTTTGGTGTTTAGCCTATACAAAGAAAATGTGTTTAGTATTTAAACATCAGAACCGTTTGAAACGCAAACATGTGTGTGTGATGAACACCTAGGCCGTGTTGAAAATAAGCACAGCATATACTCCTAAACATGTTCAATATATAAACGCGTCGCTGTGTTTTAAAAATGTTACAGAAAAGTCTTTAGTTAGGGGTTTAGAACCTAAACAATTTTTTTACAGTGTACATATATATATATATATATATATATATATATATATATATATACATGCTATATGCTATGTATATACATACATATATATATATATATATATATATATATATACATATATTTATATATACATATATATATATATATATATACATGCTATATATATATATATATATATATATATATATATATATATATATATATTAAATATTGGAAAGAAATCTCACACTCTGAAAAAGTGTGAACCGAGAAAAGGGTATCTGAAGTACAGTGTCTAACTGTCTATTCAAGCGTTCAATCTTTACCAAGCCGTGCTAGCTGTGCGATGAATGGGACAAAAAACAGGATGTAAATCACTGGAGCAAGAACAATGAAGGGATTGTCAAATTAAGTTAAAATTGAGCATGCTCTTTTAACACATTTTGTGCATGAATAATGCCAACTTTCAAAGCAGTAGCTATATCCCTTCAAAAGTTATCAGACTTGAAAGTGAAGAAGGTGCAAGTCGTTTTCAAGAAATGAAAAGGGGCCTCCAACAAAGCTGATCTCACTAATCTAGAAAAAAAAAGTTGGAGAAAAATTGCTGAAAATACACTTTTACATTCATTTAATGATCCCAAACTTAAGAATAATGTAGAAGAAAGGGAGCTCTTTCAGGAAAATTGAAAAAAATGATATTGACTTGGTTGACCCATTTCACCATTTTTGAGTCCTCACGTAAAATCAAGGGGTGCTACTTTTTGTTCGTTTTGTGATGCACGGTCATATATATATATATATATATATATATATATATATTTCAATATATATATATATATATATTTCAACGAGGCTTTTTCCATTGTTTATAATGTTATATTTCATTTGTTGCTATGCTACCCCTTACTCTGTCATCGTGTGGTTCGGGATAAATTGTGAAGTAATGATATGCTGTAAGCTTGTGTTCGTCCCGCTTCTCCCATCTTGACATATCAATGAGACACCAGGAAATCTTGACACCATAAATTATTATTCTGTAGTGGTTTAATAGAACAGAACTTTGGTTTACATTTACGAGTGTATATCTTTCGTTCATTAGTCAGTATTCAAGCGCACGCAATGACCGCCCCAAGTTATTTATATTAGGTAAGATATCACGTTTTTACCATGGGGCTTTTATTCTGTTTGCACAATAGGCAAACCAACTTACTTTATCAGGGGCGGATCCAGGAATTCCGTAAAGAGGGGCGCGTTTACAAAATTAAAGGGGGCGCACGCACCCCTCCCCCATTTTTTTCTTTTATTTCTTTTGTTTCAACAAAAAAAAAGGGGGGGCGTGCGCCGGTTGCGGTCCTCCCTGGATCCGCCACTGCTTTATAACAGTTTCAACAGTATCTTCTCTTACTATACTTTAGACGCACTGATCACATTCACTGATGATAGATTATGACCTGCATAATATTATGACATATTCATGGCGAAATGAATTATTAATAAGACAGCCATAACCATTCTTTTACAGTCGTTTCTTACTATGCTGTATTTTTCTAATCATGTTTCACTTCATACTTAATCGTGCAATCATGCATACTAGACATAGAATAGATTTCTGTTTGCTGCATTCATCTCTTAATGCTTGATCAACAGTTTAGAAAAATGGGTTAGTCAAATACCGGTTAGTTATTGGCTAAACACAGTCACGTGATGGAGGTACATTCGTTATGTTCGCCATGGGCGAACATTCTTGTAATGTTCTCCCATGGGAAACATTTTCACATAACAAATGACAGAAGGCCTATAGGACCGCGCGCGCACAGAAAATTTGGCTCTGCGCGAGCGAGCGATTGAGTGTGTTGCGCTAGCTGCTGGTGATTGACGTTGACGTATTTGACGTATTTGACTAACCCATGTAACATAACAGATGATGACTTTTGTTGTCGGGAACATATACCAAACGTTCCATCCTCAGGGTTTGAAATGCTATTTCGGGAGGCTATAAGTCCCTCGACTTCCTCTCGGGACTTATAACCTCCCTCAATAACATTTCAAACCCTTCGGGTAGAACATTCGTTATGTTCCTTCCCCCGCCAATCATCAGCTATATAATGTTAAGCAATCTGGTATTTACGTAATGTTAATGCTAACACGAAACATTACGCATTAGTCAGTACTATGACTTTTAAATCGTGCAGTCATAAAGGCATATATACATTGAACTGTAAGTCGTAAAGCAATAACTAAATGAAGTAATTGCTTGCGGACTCGATGAGACCTAATAGGCATGTCAATTTGCGTTGGTATGAGATAAATATATTACTGTGTCCACAAAATGAAAACGTGAAGTTATTTTGATAAAAATGTACACCCAAGTTATGTGATTATGTATACATGTTTTATACATATATTACATATCGTAGTGTGTGTATATGTGTGTGCATCACTTTTGTTTGTGTGGTATCTTTAGTAGCGACATTTTGTACAGAAGGGTAAGATGGATAGCTCATGATTTAATGATAATAGACTTGCAATATCATTACGTTCGACGCTGCTGTCATCTACCTAAAGAGGCATTTCGATTTTCTGAGCGGACTTTCTAATAAGAGTCACTTATTTAATCCATCCCTTTGGGAGTACAGTACACAGTGTAACAGGCCTCTTATATTATGCAAAAACTATTCTGTGTCAGGAACATTTCAATCTCCTCCATAACATATTCTAAGTAGCCTACATGTATGTGCATGTGTTTTAGATCGAAAAAAAAAATTCAACTTTCAAAGTGGTAACATTGCATTAACATGTGAAACATCATACCATGAAACTAAGGAGCAAGGGTTCCAAGGTTTGTTGCTGTTGCTGTTCCAAGGTTTCTTGTTTGTTGAGTAATTTCATTACTTAACACATTAACCACCATGTAACGATATGCCCTCCGACTTAACGTAATGAAAAGGGGGAGAAAAACAGCATGATCAAATGTTTAACGCTTTATAGGGCTGGTACAGTTTCGGTTTAGATGGGACTTCAGATTTCAAACTTCTTTTAATGATAATTATGATTGATATAATAACAAACCTCTTATGAAATATGAAAGAGCATAATCCTATCAGGAATTCAAAGGTTAATTGAAGAAAAATTCGTTTTGAAATGGCTGAGATATCCAAAATAAAGCAGTCCTTATAATAGATATGGGGCCCACCTATAGGATCGCTTTGTTTTATTTGTTTGTGGATAACTCAGCCATTTCATAACCGATTTTCATTAAGTAAACTTTGAATTCCACTTGGAATTGTAAGCTTTTCAACATTTTATATAGGGTGCTTTCTAAGTATCTCCCATAGAGTTAAAAATTGAATCGTCACCTCAACCAGTGCAACATAATCCCTTTAAAGCTCAAACAGTACTTGAGCTGATGGTAAGGTTGAACATTTATCGTTGAACTTATTCCCAAAGTTATAGAACGTTGAATAAATATTTACAATCCTATGGGACTAGATTTGGGGGGGGAAAAAGATATACGGCTAATTCCTTTTGCAACATTACATGTTTCACACTTCGTCCTCTTTCATTTGAGAATCTATTTGTTTGTAACATTAATGTACAGATCCTCAGAGAATTCTGGCTTTGGATCAGCACATGTTTTAATTTCTTTGTCCACCTCTGCATACAACCCCTCACTCACTGCTGCTTTTGCCTGCAAAAGTGCTCCACCCTCTATGTTCACCCGTGCGTACAGTTCCTCACAAGTTTCGGGCTTTGAGGCGAAACCAACTACATGTAGTTTCATGGAATCTGCGGGCTTATTGAAGCTATCCGTATCTGTCACTTCTGGAGGAAGAATATCTTTAGAATATTTTTCTGGATTTAGCAGACTATATTCGTCAGAGTCAAAGGCACCATGGAAATGTGGTTCCTTTTGGGGATCAATTTCATTACTGTCGTCTGGATCCAATTGATAGTACACTACCTCGTCAGAAGGTGACGCTTTAACAGAACTTATATTGGAAGAGGGCATTGCATACTTTTTGTGCTGCAAATTCGGACTAGAAGGCAAGAAAGCAGGGGTGTAATTTTGGGGTAGAGCCCTGTGGGAGGCATTATTGATGTGATCATAATCGTTGTCTTCACAAATGTTAATGGACATGGCAAGGTCGGGATATCTACGTGACTGAGCATAATCCGCTACCAGTTCAATATTCTTATCAGAAGCTGTAACAGTTCTGGCTCGATTTGGGTATGTTTTGTTGCTAGTTGTATTCTGTTTACGAGTGCAAATGCTGTCGGACCTGACACCAAAGTTCAGCGAATTATAAAACTCGTCATCATACAAGCATGCTCCACCATGGGCTCCATAAACACCATTGGTCAGCCTGTCGTTTCTCTTAGGATCAAAATCTTGGTAGTTACAGTTCTCATAACACCTCGCTGCTTCACCCAGTGAAGTTTCATAGGAGCTATTATTTTCTTGACAACACGGAATACTCGGTGAGGTCAGAAAGGTACTGACCGTGGTATTGACATTGGTCTGTGTGAAATTTGTGCAAGGGAAGATTTGCTCCGTCCTTGACGGTCGGGAATCCTCCTTCTCTACCCCCTCAGTGTCCTGGTAGATGTGGTCGCCTGCTTCAGGGTCAGTACCGACTGAGTCAAGCGGAACATGTCTAGTCGTTCTCGGAGTAGAAGCAAAGGTGTCTAAAGGATTCATCTGGATTTGATCATCTCGTGTGGGGTCATTTGACGTATTGGGAGCATCCGGAGACCTACGTCTGTTGCTTTACAAATAAGAGAAAATAAAGATAAACTTAACGCATATTATAAGCTGTGGCAAAAATACCTGTATATGGCATTTGAGTTCTAAGTTGGTTGATGCGTCATAACCGACATGTATGCTACAAGATACAATTCATACTGAAATAGCAATCAAATGCAATACTGTACGTGCATATTTTGTACGGACAGATGCATCGAAATTACGTGTTTTGACAAAATGCATTTCATAGGGACCGGATCGCTCCAAGTGAACGAAGAAAAGGAGATCTTACCACATACTGTAGCATCCCGCTCCCCCCCCCCCCCCCCCCAACAAACACACAACACACACAAATGGAAAAGAAAAATAGAAACGACAAAAAGAAGCTCAACTATGGATCACTCACGTTTTATAAGAATGATGACACCAAGCCATGATGGAAACACCGGCAAACAGTACAAGGATGATACACAGAAGGATTCCCAGGATGAATGATAAAAAAGTAACCTTTATTTGATGACCTCCAGGAACTGAAAAACAAAATGAATATTAATTTCCTGTGTAGTCAAGAAAGAGAATGAAATCGGCTGAAACATATGGCAAGACCTAGAACTATTGTTTTATTCTCTTCATGTCTTCACATGAAGGAGGTGGGCCTATTGAACGTTAAGGAAATTGTGCAGTGATACGCTTGGCTATATAGGCAAAGGTGCATTCGACCGCAAAGGTTTACCCCTCATTATGCATAGTCGATATTCAATTCGATATTTAAAACACCTTATGATTTTACATTACATGAAGCAGTGGGATTAATTGCCAAGGCAGCAGGAAACCGTGGTAAAAAAAAGAGAAGAAAGATGTCACCGTGAAAATCTGATGGTGTTGCAAACATTCTATGTGATTTGCATCACGAAAAAAAAAATCAAGACGCCCTGCTTTCAAATAATGTTTGACGATGTTTGTCGCTTTATATCCAAATCCTTGGGAACAACAACAAACTTGGCCACCAAATTTTGAGAAAGTAATTGGCCACAATAATGTGTAGTGATCTGATCGCTTGCCGAAAAAGAAGAGGAAGCAAAAAAAAAATAATAATTAAAGAAAAAATAAAGTCAAATTTGATTGTGCTAAATAAACTAAAATCTTTACACATTATAACCATCAGCGAACTTTGCTTTCAATACATGCAATACATGAGTATTGACGGCACGCAGATGTATAAAAAGGAGAAGACAAAAAGTTCGGACACAAAAGTCACCTGAAAAAGATGTGTGGCTAGCCTGGAGCAATGTAGTGACTTTGTTAGTGGGCTCAACGTCACCTATAAACAGACAGAAGACAGCGGACGAATTGTAAGTGAATACTTTCTCCATGTATTTCCCTGTTCGACTGCTTTAACCTGATCGGCCCCGCGATATTTCATTTCATTTATCAAGTTTCCAAACAAGTTACGTTTCTAACAAACATCCAAAGAGCAATAAATAGAAACAAAGATTTGTTTTTTTTTTTTGTTCTTTTTAACAAATGGATCTAGATAAGTATAAGAATAGAGTACGTTACGTTGATATTGGATAATTAAGATTATGTGCGAGGAGCCTAGCTGTGGAAAAGCACATGCTTGTGGGGGTAGGTCTTGAAAAAATAAAACACAATCACTTACACACACACACATACACTGCATGCACGCGAGTGCACCTGGACAAGCCTGTGCACACACACACACACACACACACACACACACACACACACATACATACATACATACACAGACACAACAAACAATTACAAACAACAAAGAGAAATGGAGAAAACACCAACAAAACTGTCCTAGGCATACCTAGGGACAGCATTTTGAAGAAAATAACGTGCGTGCCTAGCAGCTGCGAGAGAAAAGAAAATATGAAAAAAAAAATCAGAAGGTGTGAGCCTGTTCAACAACCATGCCGAAGAATTTAGGTGTCAATTTTATTCATTTCAAATTATTTTCTGATTCGTGCTGTCATCAGAGCACTGAAAAAAAAATAATGAAAATAAGCTTACGCTTGAATGTATAACATCTGAGTGTTCGTCGCACCTTAAAGGGATTGTATAGTTTTGGTTGAGACGTAATTGCAGGTTTCTAACATTTTTGGTGAGATGATGAGAAACCTCTTATGAAATATGAAAGAACATGTAATTCCATGAGGAATTCAACGTTTATTTGATGAAAATTGGTTTTGAAATTGGCTGAGATATCCAAAACAGAGCAATTCTAATAAAGTGTGGGACCCACCATTTATTACGATCGCTTTGTTTTACTTTGTTTTTGGATGTTTAAGTAATTCAGAACCCGATTTTCATCAAATAAAATGGTATGTTCTGTACTACATCATAAGTGTTTTCTAATAGGTCTCTCGCAAAAAAAAAAAGAGTAAAAGCCCAATTCTCATCTCTACCAGTACTGTACCACCATCCCTTTAATATTCAGATACTTTCAAAGTTTCGAGGCATTATAGATAAAAGTATGATTTTGCAATATTCCTAATCTTAATTCCAATTTGTCTAGTTGAAGATTTATGTATGTCTTTATTTTCTTAACTAAAGATTCCAGCAATTTCACAATAATTCAATGAATGCATCAAAACTTCTAAATTCATTAATAAAAAAAAATCTACTTAAAGAATATTACTTTTTAGACAAAAGCGGATCACTTTGCGCACATGAATTACTACCATGTGTCATGGTATGACATGATTTGTATTTATCGCGTAATTAATTAGTCCCATTTTGTAAATGTTCACCATGTAAGAAATTGATGCTGCTTTAATTGTTAAACAAGCAGTGCGATTTTAAAGACATGAGTTTGCATCAGCAAGACCAAATAAGGACATTTTGTGATGCACAATAAAAGGAAAAGACAGTGAGTTGGAATTAATGTTTCCAGAATGGGTAGACCCTATGTGACGTCAAAATGCGAGAAAGGGTATCCCTGATGGTATGCTTCATGCTGTCTGCAGTGTGGACGTCATTAAGGACATCATAACACAAGTTTACAATTTGGTTAAGACAGGGCCATTTCAGAGAATTCCAGGTTTCCGTTTACAAGAAGTCATGACATCAAGCGGAGGCTTGACCAGTGCAAACAAAACGTTTTAAGAAAGTTTTGACAGGCAGAAAACGCCAGCCGATAAGAAAGTGGGGGCAGGACGTCTGAAAAAAATGCTTTCCAAGAATTCCCACCATCTCACTTATTTTACATGGATTACTATGGTCTAGTAAGTGCGGAAACATGAGGTGTTTAGGCGTAAAATGCAGACGCCGCGTGATTTTGCTGCACACTCAGGATCAGGCTACGTCACTCCAAATCGGGAAAATTGAGTGTTGGAATCACTGTGATAGGGAACCGGTGCATTTTGGCTTGGACAGCTTGGTTGTACAGAACAGAATCACTCACTAGGAGAATGCGAGTTTGAACACCAAAACCTGTGCCCTTTTTTAAGCGGTTTTGTTTTGATTTACCTTACTTTTTTGTCTTTTTTTGTGGGGGGGGGGGACGCGCAGCAGGCGATACATTAACTTTCTTTCCTGATTGCACACGTTGAATATCAAACAGACGATAAATAGGGGAAAAGGGAATGGCATAGTATTGTTTCCTCCCCCAGGGGGAAAAATCACCAGCAGCTTAGAAAGTACTCACTTGCATTAGTTTCTCTGCTTTTCGCAGTCATTGTGCTTACAATGTCTTTCCACTGTTTATCTGCCATTAAAAAAATAGGAATTAATATTGGCCAGTATTTAAGGAAAATAATGTCACAGAATAGCTCTGAAAGTTCTCCTGCAACTTATCAGAACATAAAAACGGTTGTTCCCCACATTGTAAATCTTGTTTGAAGAATACGTTCATTTCTGCATTCCGTTTTCAATACAACATGTAACAGAATTTGACAATATGCCACGAATTATTATTGTTCTAATGCATTGATGGCCTAAATATTGTGTAGTATACGTACCATGTGGAGTCGTATAAAGAAAACATTAGAAAAATGTAGAAGCAATGTCAATTTCAAAGTACCGTACATTGTACGGTAAGGAACGCTTCGAATTGGGTTCAAGAATGTATAATATAAATACTGTTTATATATATATATATATATATTATACAATTATTATGTACGTATGTATATGAAATTGGAAATGCAGTAGACCATCCTTATGAGCAGAGTTTTACTAGCAAGATGACAAATTACGATATTAAAAAAAAGAATGTGTCGCCATTCACTATATTAAAGTGAATAGCATTGCAGATGTTGTACAGTGTTGTGAGGTGTGCGATGTGTTGTCAAGATGTTGATCTATAAAGTGTATGATAGCCTATATTAATACTCTATGTAAAACATATATCATCACCTTTAATCCGTTATTTAAAAGAACACAAACAAAAACTTATAACAAAGATTAATCATCGGGAGAATATTGAGCAATATAAAGGATTTCTTTTATGTTTTAATTATCTTTTAAAGATTTTCAATGATTAACACTATTTTAGAGAGAATTTCGGAGTTCATCACATAATATTCAAATGATTTTTTAAAGGGATTATAAAATTAGAGTCAACCTTAGGTTAGTCATTGGAATGGCATAAAACATCACCGTTGTACAGCTGATTTGTCCTTCACTTTAAGCATGATTTTTTTGCACACTTCAATCTGCCTTATCGGTGCATATACAGGGTAAACGAGCCTCAGGAGTAACACATAAGTTTACAAACACGTTCTTATTCTATTCTTATTCTCCTCCTTATCAAGACAGTAGAAGCTTCATTTTCTTGGAAAGACTCAAGAACACAGAAATCAGCCATACCAACAGAATAAGCGCATTTCTATGCTTTGTAGAAAATCGACCGATGGGATTTCTTAAGGAATTTCCCTGATAGATTACCGTCATAGTGTTTGTAGGACGAACTAACCGTTTGTTGTATTCTTCAATGCCCGACAAGATGGGACTGAAGAGTTCCACGTCGGGTAAAACGTTGACCATCCTTGTTCACTCGTACACTGCAGTGTCGCAGTACCCTCTATTACGAAGCCTTCGCCACAGGTGAGAGTTATGGTGGATCCGTAGCCCGTGTGGAGCCGGGAAATGTGCAAACGCCGGGAAATGTGCAAACGCCTGGAAATGTGCAAACGTCTCGCCGGGAAATGTTCAAACGCCGGGAAATGTGCAAACGTCTTGCCGGGAAATGTGCAAATCTCTAAATTTCATCAACGGGAAATGTGCAAACGTGACGCCGGGAAATGTGCAAATGTTCAATTTTGCCGGGAAATGTGCAAAACGTCGCCGGGAAATGTGCAAACCATTCATTTCACCTATATTATGTAGAGATGGAAGAGAAACTCTCAATCAAAGCTGCGCACGAACCATTACCATCTTTATCACCTGTCTTAGCGACCATCTGTCTTTTTATGCCTCCGCCACGGAGGCATTATGTTTTCGGGTTGTCCGTCCGTCCATACGTACGTACGTCCGTCCGCTTTCGTTTACGCGATAACTTGAGTAATATTGACTGAAATTTTACCAAACTTGGTTTAAGTATAAAGTATGATGGGGCAATTATTTGATAAGATTTTGGGTGAAATCGGCGCAAGGTCAGAGGTCAAAGGTCAAGGTCAAATCATGAAATTGTATCCGTTTACGCGATAACTCAAGACTGGATCGAGCAAATTTCACCCAACTTTGTCGGAGGATGATGTATGACGGGGCAATTACTTGATAAGTTTTCTAGTGAAATCGGACAGAGGTCAAAGGTCAAAGATCAAGGTCAAATCCTAAAATTTATCTGTTTACGTGATAACTCAAAACTGGATGAAGCAGCTTTCACCAAACTTGGTCCAAGGATGATGTATGATGGGACAATTAGTTGAATAGATTTTAGTGACATTGGCAAGAGGTCAAAGGTCAAAAGGTGAAGGTCAAATGCTAAAAATGTTGCTATTTCCCCCATATCTATGCAATGCCCGAAGGTATTTTCTTGAAACTTAGTCAAGACATGTACTACTGCGTAAAGATTCTCCAAAGAGAGTTTCATAACATAAGGTCAAAGGTCAAAAGGTCAAAGGTGAGGTGAAAATGTTGCAAGATCACTTTTCTCGCAAATGGTTCAATGTATCTTCATGGAACTTGGTGCATACGCATGTACTGACTGGCAGGGATTATCTAGGGAATTTAGGGGTCGTGGGTCAATAGTCAGGGGTCAAAGGTCAAGGTCAACTCCTCAAAATTTTACTATTTCCCTCATATACTAGTATATGCAATGCTTGCATTATTAGTTTTAAAACTTAATATATACGTGCATTACCTAATGGAGATTCTCCGGGAAATTTCCAGCCAGAAGGTCAAAGGTTAAGGGTCAATGGCCAGGTTTCAATGCCCCCCCCCAAAAAAAAAAAAAAAAAAATATATATATATATATATATATATATATATTGTACTGTAATTACATTCTTCTTCCATAAATTGGAAATTATTCAATGCGTAAACTTATAAAAGGGTCCGTCAGAAGTCAAGTAAAAATTCTCAATTCCCTAAATATGTGTACCTGCACTCTTGGACAATTATAGCAAACCCAGTTCAAGGAAAGTGAACATTCAAGATATTTCTGACAAACCTGTCATTTCAATATTTTACCAGTTATGTGAAACTGTCATCACACATTGTGAAGACATTGTACTATACACCTATTGGGAGAATCATGCATTATGGCCGAGGCATCAGTCGCCATAGCGACATTTCTAGTTTTTTATTACATTTTCAGCATTTTCTTGCAAACCCTACAACGATTTTTCAACAGATTTGGCAGATAACATCTTACTGGTGATATGATCGTAATTTGTCAAAATGAGCCCCCCCCCCCCCCCCCAACACACACACCAGTCCTAAGGAGGGGGGGGGGGGGGGAGTTGAAGCCTCAGAGTCCCTATACCATGTATAAACGCTTGATTTTTTTTTCTTCATCTGTCGAACCGAAAAAGAAAGAGTTAAGTTAGTGCTATGAAGACATTAATGACTAAAATTTCATGTTTGATTATGGCGGACCCATTAGGGGTGCCCTGATCGGGGGTGAGGGGGAGGAGGGGGATTTTCCACATTTATAGCACATTCTCGAAAAATCTAGGACGGATTTTCACCCAACTTGTGAAATACAGTCATATTTATGGTAATATAATCTTGATTTGCTAAAATGCGCCCCCCCCCCCATCGCCGAAGGGGGGGGGATTAAAGCTTCACTTTTAACATCCAAAAAATCTGGATTTTTTTAAAAAAAATCTTCTTCTGTCAAACCGAAAAAGATAGAGCTAAGTTAGTGCTATGAAGACATTAACGTGATTAATGAATGAAATTTCATGTTTGATTATGGCGGATCAAGTGGTGCCCAGATCGGGGGGGGGGGGGGGGGGAGGGTGATGGGTGGCGGGGGATATTCCACATTTTTAGCATCTTCTTGAAATATCTATGAGGGATTTTCCCCAAACTTGACAGATAGCAAAATTATGGTAATAACTATGATCTTGATTTGTTAAAATGAGCCCCCCTCCCCCCACCGCCGAAGGGGGGGGGGGGGGGGGGGACTGCGGGGGGTTGAAGCTTCAACGTCCCTAAACTCTGGAATTTAATCTTCTTCTGTCAAACCGATAAAGATAGAGCTAAGTTAGTGCTATAAAGACACAGCGTTAATGAATGAAATTTCATGTTTGGTTATGGCGCGGATCAAGGGGTCTCCAGATCGAGGGGGTGAGGGCAAAGAGAGGAATTTTCCACATTTTCAGCATCTTCTTGAAAAATCTACGACAGATTTTCACCAAAATTGGAAGATTGCCTCTTTACGGTGATATGCACTTAATTTCTTAAAATGAGCCCCCCTCCCATACACACACACACACACACACACACACACACACACACTGCTTAGGGGGGGGGGGGGGGTTGAAGCCTCGGCGTCCCTAAACTCAATTTTTATCTTCTTCTGTCAAACCGGAAAAGAGAGCTTAGTTAGTGCTATGAAGACATTAATGGCTGAAATTTTATTTCACGTTTGATTGTGGCGGATCGAGGGGTGTCTTTATCGGGGGGTTGAGGGGAGGAGGGGGATTTTCACATATTCTGCATCCTCTTGAGAAATCTTTGACGGATTTCCCCCGAACTTGGGAGGTAATTAATATCTCTAGGATAATAGAATCCCACTTTGTTCGAAGGGGCGACAAGTCCAAGTTGTTCCCCTTCCCCAAAGCTTGGGATAAGACCAGGGTAGCCCCCACGTCATATCGTAAGCAGAAGTGAAATTTCATCAAAGTATAGATCTACCTTCTAAAAATGTGATAAGATTGTGTTCTATTACTCTTGGTTGTATAGAAAATTTCTTTAAAACGTATGTATTCCGTTTTTTTCCATATGTATAGGGTTTTCAATAAAATTCTGAATTCCACCCGAACGACCCCATCCCCCTCGTGTTGGTCCCTTTCAAGTTCAAGGGGCGGAGATGAGGTGGGGGGGGGGGGGGCTCCATCTCCTCCCACTTTAGGGGTTGGGGCAGTGCTCATTTAGACAAATTGAGGTCATATCACCAGATAAATACGCTACGCTACGTTTCAAGCTTGGCAAATATCTATTATATAAGGGTTTCAAGAAGTAGCTGAATATGACGTGACAAATCCGCCTCCGCCGCACTTAACATTGATATTCATGAATTAACTTAACATAACATGCACCAGCACTCTATTAGCTCCATCATTTTTGTATAGAATTTTTTTTTATTTTATTTTTTTTTTAAAGCTGATATATAATTCTATTATCCGAGGGATGCGTCTTGAGTTTTCAGGAAAAAGACAAAAAATGTGAAAATTAAGCCTCCTTCCTACCCACTCACCTTTTTGGGCATCCCTTCATCTGTCATTGTAAACTTGAGCCTACATCATGCATTAACTGTATTTACAGTACTATCACCATAAAGATGCTATGGCCAAGTTTGGTGAAAATTCGTCATTGATTTTTCAAGAAGAAGGAGAAATTTTTGAAAATCCCCCTCCTCCCCCTGGTTACAGCTCGTTATTCCGAAGGTTCGTTATTCCGAAGGCTCTTTATTCCTAAGATTCGTTATTCCGAACGTTCATTGTTCCGAATTTCATTTACGGATTAACCAGTCTTCGGAATAACGAACCTTCGGAATAACGCCACAAATTTTCGGATTAACGAACCTCTAGGTATAGGGACTTTGCGTATTTCGGATTAACGACTCTTTGGAATAACGTACCTTCGGAACAGTGAACCTTCGGAATAACGAACAGCACCCCCTCACCCTCACCCTCACCTACCCCCGATCAGAGCACGCCTAGACCCGCCATTATCAAACATGAGATTTCGGTCATTAATGTCTTTACAGCACTAACTTTTTCGGTTCGACAGAAGTAAAAAAAAAATCAAGAGAATAGGGACTCTGAGGGTTCACCCCCCCCCCCCCCCTCCTCGTCGGCGGGGGGGGGGGGGGGGGGGGGGATTCAATTTACAAAATTAAGATCGAATCACCATATATATACTATCTGCCAAGTTTGGTAAAAATCCGTCATATATTTTACAAGACTATGCAGAAAATGTGGAAAATCCCCCTCACACCCCTTATTAGCGCACTCCTGGACCCGTCATAACCAAACCTGAAATTTTAGTAACTGTAGTGTCTTCATATAACGTAGTTCCATATTCTTCGGTTCAACAGAAGAAGATTACAGATTCCACAGTTTAGGGACCTAAAACTTAAACTCCTCCTCCCCCCCCCCCCCTTGGCGGTGGGAGGGGGTGGAGCTCATTTTACCATATAAGACCATATCACCGTAAAGATGGTATCTGCCAAGTTTGGTGAAAATCCTTTCCTTTGGATTTATCAAGAAGATGCAGTAAATGTGGACAATCCCCCTCCTCTCCATCACTTCCCCTCCCCCACCCGCAATCAGGGCACCCCTGGATCTGCCATAATCAAACATGAAATTTCAGTCATACAAGGCACTAACGTAGCTCTTTTTTTTTTTGTTCGACAGAAAAAGATTTTTAAAAATCCAGAGTTTAGGGACTCTGAGGCTTCAACTCCCCCCCCCCCCTTTTCGGCCGGGGGTGGGGGGGGGGGGATTGGGGGCTAATTTCAATTCATAAAGATCATATCACCGTAATGAGGCTATCTGACAAGTTTCGTGAAAATCTGTCCTAGACTTTTCAAGAAGATACTGACAATGATTGTAGAAAATCCCTCTCCTCCCCTCACCCCCTCCCCCGCGATCCGGACACCCCTGGATCCGTCATAATCAAACATGCAATTTCAGTCATTAATGTCTTCATAGCACTATAAGTTTAGGGACTCTGAGGCTTCAATTTGAAGACTCCTCCCCACTTATGGCCCCGTGCCCTGCATCCCTGGATCTGCCATTAAACGTGAACTCCTGTCATCAATATCTTTAACCCTAAAAGGGCGGGGGGAGGCGGAATCCGCCCCCCCCCCCCTCGACGTTTCTCGCTATAAATCTGTAACGCGAGAAGGCCTCGTCGCGAGGCTTCTTGACTTTCTTCGTTCAAGTCTCGCGCAACTTTTGAGACCAAATTTGCAACGTCCGCGCATACTTTTGCGAAGCCACGCCCATTTTTGTAACGGAATGTCGCCCCAAAACGGGCACAATTTTGTGATTTTGTGTACATTTCCTATGGAAAACAATGCTCTGTCATGAAAGTCATAAAACCTGATTATTTTTACAATTAATCACTTTCATTTATCAATTCTGTGCTAATTATGGTAGAAGAGTGGTCAGTGACAATTTCCAATGAAAAAACAAAGAAAAAACAAAAGTTTAAAAACAGAGAAATACATAAGAAATTCTGAAAACAATGAAATACATAAGAATTGAAATGAGTTTTGGAAGTTTTTGTGATGTACAATTGTTGAATATGCAAAAACAGATTTACAGATCAAAAATTAGACTCTCGATGCTTTTAATTAGGCTAAAATATCATCTTGAGCTTAATTTGCATAATTAATTAATTAAAATTAGAAATTGATTGTTTCACAAAATCTTATGACACAATCTTGAAGATTATGACATGGGTCTCATCGCATGCGAAATTTCATCGCGATCGCACCACCAATGGCCGAGATCTCATGGGGGGGGGGGGGGCGGAATCCATTCCCCCCCCCCCCCCCCCCCCCCCCGGTCTGAGCATAGCCAAAAAAGCCCGGCCCCTTTAGGGTTAAAGAACCATCCTAGCTCATTCTTATTTGGTTATATAATGCAAGAAGAATTTCGATAATACCGTAGTTCTGGGACTTAATTGAGCCCCCCCCCCCTCCCCTTTTTCGGGGGGGGGGGGGTGGCTACTATATAAACAAATTGAGATCCCATTGCCATAATCGTGCTACCTGCCAATTTTGTTGAAAATCTGTGAAGGATTTCATTAAGAAAATCTAAATGGTGGAAGTTCATGGGCAGTTTTGATATGGAGTTTATCTACTATCTTTATACACAATATCGCTAACAATGATTTGCACATTTCCCGGCAAAATTGAACTTTTGCACATTTCCCGGCGTCATGTTTGCACATTTCCCGTTGATGAAATTTGCACATTTCCCGGTGAGACGTTTGCACATTTCCCGGCGTTTGCACATTTCCTGGCAAGACGTTTGCACATTTCCCGGCGTTTGCACATTTCCCGGCGAGACGTTTGCACAATTCCCGGCGTTTGCACATTTCCCGGCTCCACAGCCCGTCCCATGTTGCATTGCATCTTACTTTGCCACGTAAATTATCACTGCTGTCGGTAACGACGTCGGAAGGAAAACTGCAGGCTTACCGACTTTCACCTCATGTCGGCATATGGACCAGACAACGTTCTAGTCGAAAGTAACACATTATAATTTCATAACTGCATTTAAAGCGCAAAGAGTGCAACATGGGTGGAGTAAATAGTGTTGAAGTGCCAGGAGGTGGTACCGAGGGATATCATGTTCTGAGGGTAAGAGTCGGGCCTTGTACTGTAGTCCCATCAATTCATATTTGTGTATCGTTTACCGGTTTCCTGTCGTATGCATGATATGAATTATGAATAAATTTATTAATATTAGCACCATATGATTATGAATATGAAAGGGCAAGGCCAGTAAATCTAACGGTTAGAGACCTAACGTTAGATCTAGTAAGGTTTCAAAGCCTAAAGCCTAAACCAAAGGAGAAATTTATCAAAGTGTGTGTGTGCGCGCAGCTCTAACGTTAGCTCAGGACAGTAACGTTAGCTGTGCAGAAGGTAGACAGAAAGATCCGTCTGTCCGGAGGACTCTTTTTATATTTTGCCATTAACGCTGTCCTCCGTAGACAGACGGAAGGTTGCAGTACCCATTGTTGTGTGGATGTTCTTAACCACTGTCTCTATGGAAAATTGGGTGAGGTACCTCACCCTTCTCGATTGCGTCTAATGCATGGCCCTAGGTCGGCAAATTTAAGCTTGTATAGTGAAATTAGCTTTTTAAGAATACATTACACTCACCAGATTAATGAATAATCCAACATTTTAGTAGAATTTTCAACGTAAAACACAGCCTGTCGCGTCGTCACGTTCAAACTGCAGAAACATACACTATGAATCTATTAGCCAATCACCATGATCACATGCGATCAATGCGAGGTAGTTTCTACATGTTTGTTTTACTAAAACACGTACCTCGCATGTGATTGGCTTACAGATTCAAAATGGCGACTTACAGCTTGCGAACGGCGATGTTGCAATATCGATAAAATTTCTGCGTTATAACCAAGTTTATGTGAGTATTTCGATTGCACAATTGAGAAATTTATCCCAAATATTGCTGCATAATATGTCATGTCATGTCAAACTTGTTTGAATGTAAAAAAGCTGTCTGAAATTTGGTTTATCATAACGTTTGATCTGTGCGCGACTGCTCCACACAGGAGCCGCAATCATTGACTTCGGTCTGTATACGGAGGGGATCCGTGAAGCCAGACGCAGTCTCCGCGGAACATTCCCCGACGGACAGATACAGACCGATCTTTCGGTCAATGCAGAAGGTTGCAATGATAGTGCAAGATGATCTTGCCTGGGCTGGGCTTAGAGCCTTTATTACTGTATACGCTATATATTTCGCGGGGGTTTTATTTTCGCGAATTTCGCGAATCGGGAGCTATTCGCGAAATTAACAACACGCGAAAATATTACCTTCCAAAATGAATCCCTTGCTTTGATGATACGAACATTTCAGTACTAGTATACCATGTCACGGCTTACCGAACAGACCATACTGGCTGAGCTTGTTTACGCTCGTCCACGTCTACTTACGAATACTGTAGAGAGCCAATCTATTATCGCAAGGGGACCACTCGTCAGAAATCTAGCTCGATGGACTTAACCACTTCAAAAATGTTGAATTCTAACCTACTAGTTTGCAGAGTTTGGTAAGTTTTATTCATGCAGTGTATAACTAGTATCATTCTTATTTGCTAGTAAGTTGAAAATTCACACTTTCTTTGCCACTTCATATTTTCTCTGGTCCCCCAATCGCGAATTTAACCACTCGCGAAAATGTGTGACAGCGGCAATTCGCGAAAATTTATGTACGCGAAAATTATAGCGTATACAGTAGTCTGTCACAAATTGGAGTATGCAGCATCACCAATCTGGGATCCCCATCACTAACACATCTAAGTCATTACACATCAGGTTTTACCAAGCCTAATCGGCAATTGTGCACTTTACGGCCCTATATTATCGGTACCTCATTCACCGTATGCAAGCCAAAGGTGGTATCCCATGAAACACCACGCACTGAGCAGCTGGCGAGCTTCTCTTGCTGTATGGAATGCCGTTTGACAAGTGATAAGGTCAATAAAAGCCAGCCTCACTGTGCTAAATCTGCGGAGCTGACACATCAAACATGAACTTTGTGCGATCGCGATTTCGCGTGCGTGCCTAGCCGTTGCTCTCCGCTGCAAGATTATTGAGCTTATAGTTATACAATGTTGCATCGCAGAAAATTGCCATGATCATGCTGCAAAGTGTGAGAAAGTTGGCAATAGTCTGCGATACAATAGATTCCATTTTTAGCTCACCTGAGCCAAAGGCTCAAGTGAGCTATTGCGATCGCCCTTCGTCCGGCGTCCGTCGTCCGTCGTCCGTCGTCCGTCATGCGTCGTCCGTCGTGCGTCGTGCGTAAACTTTTTACATTTTCATCTTCTTCTTGAAAACCCCAAGACCGATTTTCATCAACCTTGGCAGGTAGCATCCCTAGGGGGTTAGGAACTCAATTTGTTAAAATGGGCACCATGCCCCACCCAGGGGGCCCCCAGGAGGGCCCAAACCCCCCAAAATTAAGGAATCTGTAAAAATCTTCTTCTCTAGAACCAGAAGTGATAGAGCTAAGTTAATACTATGAGTTAGTACAGTGATGACTGTAGTTTCAAGTTTGTTCATGGCAGAATCAGGGGTGCCCCCCTTGGGACCCAGGGGAGGGGGGGGGGTGGGGAAGGGTTCTAATGGGGCCTAAATTGTACATTTTCATCTTCTTCTTGAGAACTCCATGACCCATTTTCACCAAACTTGGCAGGTAGCATCCCTAGGGGGTTAGGAACTCCATTTGTTAAAATGGGCACCATGACCCACCCAGGGGGCCCCAGGGGGCCCAAACCCCCCAAAATTAAGGAATCCGCAAAAATCTTCTTCTCTAGAACCAGAAGTGATAGAGCTAGGTTAATACTATGAGTTAGCACATTGATGACTGTAGTTTCAAGTTTGTTCATGGCAGAATCAGGGGTGCCCCCCTTGGGACCCAGGGGGGGGGGGGGTGAGGAGGGGTCCTAATGGGGCCTAAATTGTACATTTTTATCTTCTTCTTGAGAACCCCATGACCCATTTTCACCAAACTTGGCAGGTAGCATCCCTAGGGGGTTAGGATCTCAATTTGTTAAAATGGGCACCATGCCCCGCCCAGGGGGCCCCCAGGGGGCCCAAATCCCCCAAATGAAGGAATCTTTAAAAATCTTCTCTAGAATCAGAAGTTATAGAGCTGAGATAATACTATGAGTGAGTACATTAATGACTGTAGTTTCAAGTTTGTTCATAGGAGATCCAGGGGTGCCCCTCTTGGGGGTAGGGGGGGGGGGGTGGTTGGAAGGGTCCAAATGGGGGCCTGAATTGTACATTTTCATCTTCTTCCTGAAAACCTCATGATGGATTTTTGTCAAACTTGGCAGGTAGCATCCCTAGGTGGTCAGGATCTCAATTTATCAAACTGGGCACCATGCCCCACCCAGAGGGCCCCAGGGGGCCCCAATTCCCCCAAATTAAGGAATCTTGAAAAAAATTGGGCCCTTATTGTACATTTTCATCTTCCACTTGAGAATGCCTCGTCAAATTTTGGTGGAGCTGTGAATAATTTAGATTAGTGACTGCGTGAAAGGTGAACTTGCGATACTCAGGTGAGCGCTAGACCCGCGGGTCTCTTGTTGAACATCCCATCTTGCGCCAGCTCGCCTCAATAGTTATGTGAATATTTTTATGCCTTTTTCATCCATCCTGATCCGACCCCATCACAAATCGTGCAAACCAACCACGCGGGTGAGGCTTGTGTGTGTGTGTCCATGTAGTGGCTGCCCGTAAACCGTTAGCTATACACACTTCGCACGACATCTGGTCGGGCTCGTTAAACGGTAAACGTGTAGACGAAATAAACACTAACAGACTGACGAATCGGGATAAGATTTTGGGGTTTTTTTAATTATTATTTCACAGAATAAGTTCACCAAGGCTGCAGATGGACATATGTCCTCTGCAGTAGGTTAATTAGTGATCCCCTGCTTAAGATATAATGCAGAATTCATTCATTTAAAATCATGATCTTGTTTGTCTAGGGTCGACTGCTCGCGCTCGATCACGCCGCGCCGCGCAGGGAAGGGCGTTAGAGCCACCATGTTACGTGCCATAAGTGCTTCAGCACGCACACACACGTTGACACATTCATACACACTGCATCCCAATGTGAAATCTCACACACATGCACACAGTACAGTGCCGGTAGACACGCTGTCGAACCCGCGGTGCCTGGTATGTAATCGAATTTGCACACACTGCTCGATTAGGGTAAAATCTCGCACCGATATCATAGGGCCGTAAAGTGCACAATTGCCGCCTAATCATTAAAATCGAAATGGTTCTGAAGAGAGCAGTTTGCCTTACCTGGCCCTTTAATAGACTGGAATGAGTGATTAGATCTACGCCTCTATTTTCAATGATTTTACATCAAGTGTGACTACCATGGTCCATGCTGAACAGCCTTTATGGACATCACCATGCCAAAGAAGACAACATAGCTAGTTGACTCGCTCACTTTTATACCCCCTGGGCGCTCCAGCTCCACTGTCTACACTGAGGGTTCGCCCTGAATCAATAGCGGGCTATTTGCATACTCTGTAGCTAGCAAAGAAACAACATAAATTCAGACACCAAATTGCCCATTTCACGAGCGACTGGCTGGCTTTTATACCATACAGATTAAATGTAATATCCAACTTATTGTGGTACACTTGCACTTATCCAGACTGTTCCTGTGGTCTTGAGAAGATGCTTTTTCTTTGTTCAACATCTTCCGCAAATCACATTAGAGCGCCCTGGGGTTTATGTCTTTGATGCCGTAATGCACGGATGATGGATCAGCTACCGCATACACATAAGTTCCAAATCACTTATTTCATGCAATTGAAGTGTAGCAATTTTATGGGGGTATACATTGTAATAAGTTGATTAAATCAAAGAAAAATCATCAATTTGAACAGTATAAAGCACTCTTTGAGGAACCAAATTTTACCCATGCTAATGATTGATCTACATCTCTTACTGTACATTATTAAAGTAATTTGATTTATAATGCTTTTTTAATGCCAATTTTAATGCCAAAATACCACCACTTCAGAGAGTCTAAATGCAAACCTTGAGCAGCTTGAACGGAAGCATTTGGGTTGATCACAGTTCAACACTACTTTTATAAAGCAACTCATCAAAAAGTGCAACATATATCCCTCCTTATGTCAAAGAAGCCAGTCGAGCAAGAGGAGATAACAACAGATTTATCCCACTCCAATGCTGAACTCAAGCATACAAATTGTACCTGTGTAGCTATCTGCCTCAAACCATAGCCAACTGGAATGATCTACCCATATACAATGTATATAGAAAATCAAATATCTATGCAGAAATTTCAAACAGTATTAAACAAATTGGTATAGCCAAGTTGCACAGTAGCAGCACCATGCTGTACAGCAATGTCCGGATGAGATCCTGAGTAAATCTTGAGTAAATGCTGAGGGACACAGTAAGTCCAAACATAAGAACACACGAGAAATGCTTATCCAACCCTAACCTGACCAGACGCTGTGTAAAGCACGGCTGTTTGTGACAGCATTGTGTATAATAGTTAGTTCACTGTTAACAGTTTTGTTTCTATTACTTCATTACTCAAGGTACAAGAAAACTCACCAGGACACAAGGCTGGACTGGAAGCTTTCTTTGATTTTGTTATTGCAATCGGCAACACAAGATTGGTAAGTCACTCTTTTGGATGAAGCAAGCTTGTAAATATATGTCCATTATAATTGCAAAGTTGTGAAACTGCAATAAAATGTAAATCTGTGTGCAAAAAACACTGCTGTTCCACCCCCTCCTTCCTTCAAAGAAAGAAGCTAAAGAAAGAATTTTTTGTATTTTGGTTTATTAACCAAGTGATTAATTCTGTTTTGAAGTAAAAAAAAAAAAAAATTCTGTATCAAGTTTAAGTTTTAATCAGAAGTCGCCTCCCAATGGAAACATTTGATTAAACAGGGCTGCACACTAACCCATCTCTTCTACTTGTCCAACCTGTCTGTCGGATCAGTAGGTACCCAGTTTTTCCATTTTTACTGGTAAATTCCTGAAAAAGTAATACTGGTCCGACAGTGATTTTTACTGGTCAGAGACCAGTGCCAGTGTGCAGCCTTGGATTAAGTATGACACTTTTTACACACTGAAAGTTTGTCTTTTTCACAATGAAAGGATAAAGACGATGACACCTTGAAGCGACTGCTGCAGGAGTATGAAGAGAAGCCAGTCAAAATGCTAGTCTACAGCAGCAAGGCACTGAGTGTGCGCGAGGTCACCTTGACACCCAATAAGCGATGGGGAGGACAAGGATTGCTTGGAGTCAGCATCAGATTCTGCTCCTTTGAGGGTGCTAATGAGAATGTCTGGCATGTACTGGTAAGTTCCCATAGTTGATCCCATGCGCTAGATTTCTAGTTACAACCATAGACCCCCCCCCCCTTCATCAACCTCATATCATGGAAGTCCATGGTGTGTATTGTTTTGATTGAGTCTCCCAGATCTGTAGTGTTATGTACCTTAACAGTCATTTTATTAAATTTCAGTAGACATGTTGCAGGAGTGATTTCAAGATGAAATTGCAATACCTGCAGCAAATTCTTGTTCCAACTTTCTAGACTATCTTGTAGAAGGTAATATGGTAGCTCATTGATTATTTTTTGGCTGTCTGTTGTACTGCTATCCATCATTTGGTAAATCTGAGAGAATAAAGAAGAGATACCTTTCAGTAACTGGTTGTTGATTACATTCAGTTTACATGTGTATGGTCAGCACAGTAACTTGTGTCATGTAACTCCATGGCTGTTGCAATGGTACTCTCATTATACAGCAGTTAATGGAAGGCCTGAATTTTCATCATGACAAGATATACAGGGGTTTGGTTACTTTTTGATATAGTGTCTTGTTTTCAGGGATTTGCCAGCAATTACATACATGTATTGTCGAACACTGGGAGTTTGCCCACCCTTGACAGTCAAGGTGATACCAATATTGTCATCAAGTATTATGTGGTGACATGACTTATTCCTACATATGTGACAGTCAGTGAGGAATCACTTTTGTCTGTATCCCCATGACAGGATGTGCAGCCAAACTCTCCAGCTTCCATTGCAGGCTTCAGAACAAATACTGACTATATCATTGGTGCTGACTCGGTTCTCCTTGAGGTGAGTTTTTAAATCACTTGCATTCAATCATGTCTAGTCACCTCAGCTTCTTGGTAGCCTATTTGTTGTCACCGATATCTGTGCAGGTAGTTGGATAAAGTTGTGAAATTGGAGAATGTGCTATCCTAGATACCATTGGCAAGAATGATAGTATTCATATAAAAATTATGTACGACAGTTTTTCATGCGTGAATGTACGTACCATATTTACAAAAATTGTTTGTTATCTGCATAGGTAATCTAAATGTAAGCATTATATTGTATGGGTAAGTTCTTATCAATATTATTTTTGTGTGATCAATTGTAAATATTACCACAAAGTGACCAATACAACTTCTTCTTTCTAGGTCGAAACTATCTTTGCCAGACCCCTTGTCACTTTTGTATTAAATTAATGTTTACTGTGACCTTGCAGGTGAGTCTCCTTAGTATTCAATGCTTAAACAATTTGTGAAGTGAGTTATGGCTTCCATATCAATCTTGCTTGGGACTATATTATGAAGATTTTTTGAATTCATTTCCCTTACTGTCATCTCTCTTTTTTTTTTCCATCATCTGCAGTCAGAAGACTTATTTTCATTGATTGAGTCACATGAGGGCAGGCCACTCAAGCTGTACATGTACAACGTTGAAACAGACGGTTGTCGGGAGGTCACCATCACGCCAAATAGAAACTGGGGAGGTGAAGGAAGGTAAGAGAAAATCGTCTTGCTGTATGTACTAACAACTATATTTATGTTAGACGAGTGGGACCATATAGTACATGTTAGAACACTGTGTGCTGTGTCAGGTATCTTTATTGTCTAATTTGTATATTGAAAAGTTCTACTTTTTTATTGAAGTTACATAAGGGAACTAATAGTGTGTATTCAGTATAGTATTAATTACCTCCGCCAGGGAAGGAGTTATGTTTTCATTGGTGTCTGTTTGTATGTTTTCAAAATGACTCAAAAATGTGTGAATGGACTTGAATGAAACTTGCAAGAAAAGTTGGTTTTGACGCAAAGAAAAGATGATTAAAATTTGGATGTGATCCAGGAAGTTTTATGGATTTTTGAAGGATTTTTGTTGTCTTTTGGCAGATAAGGTGAATAAACTTTGGAGTTCAGGCTGCACTTATTTGTGGTTTGCCATGCAGCTGGAAGCTGATGACGTAAACAAAAGGCTTCTATATTGGGAAAATGGGTGATTTTCAGCATGCATGCTTAATCGGTGAAAATGAGCTGCTTGGTGGAGGTCTGCGCTCTACAAGTGCTTGTCTAGCTCTTTTCTGTTCTCAGCTTACGGTATGCAAACAGACAAGTCAGTGCACTGTATACATTGTCTTGTTAGTCATGAATAATGGTTACATGACTAATCAATCAATTTATATCCCCGTCCAGTATGGGCTGTGGCATAGGGTATGGTTACCTCCACCGGATACCCACAAGGTCCTTCCCAGAGGGTCAGCAGGTGGACATCCCTGGACATCTCAAGTCAGTGGCAGGAGGAGACCAGCCCTCTGCCCCATCAGCCCCATACCCACCTCCTGATGGATTCTCTGAGGTTTGACTTTTCTCCTCTTTTCACCTGAAGTGACATCTTTCACTATAATTTCTTGCAACTACAATGTATATTGCTGACTCTGCAAGGAGTGTATGTTAATGGGTTTTAAAGTAAGAGTTGTTACTCTTTGAAGGACATGTGTTAATCTATTACAAATCATGATATCCGTGTTAAGTCTGGTATTCACAGTACGATGTGAACATCTAAAACATGGTGGAGCTATTTGCCGTGTAGTACTAGTACCTCTATCTACTTTGTTCTTATTAGCATTGTGCATTTTCATGTGTTTGCTTCATTCTTTTTTTTTTGGGGGGGGAGGGGTGAATTTGTTTAAGTAGTCTGCGCCTCAAGTTGTAATTGTTAAAGGGGATAGCTAGTAACTGATCAGTGGGAATCAGTGGGAATGCTGAGGGATGATTGTTCCAATCCTTGTGGGATTCATTTAAGAGTATATTGTATATCTATTGTTGTGTGAAAATTATTTGCTTGAGAACGGTCTCATATTCAAGTAATGTGTAGTTTAATGCCCCGTCACTGTACAGGCATGCTAACCTGAAAACATTAAACTGCACATTACTTGAATATGAGACCGTTCTGAAGCAAATAATTTTCACACAACAGTAGATATATAATGTACTCTTAAATGAATCCCACAAGGATTGGAACAATCATCTCTCAGCATTCCCACTGATTCCCACTGATCGCTTACTCGCCATCCCCTTTAAAATGAAGCACTACATAGAATATGGAGATCTGTTTGTTTGTTTTTTTACAGTTGTGGTACACTAAAAAGACATTTTATTCCAATAAGTGTTAATACAATCATGCATTCTGATTTACCATTATCATTTTACTACCAGGTGTCCTTGGCCTCCACACCCTCTAACTCAGTAGCAGGCCTCCAAAGTGGTATGGCGGGGCTGTCTCTCACTCCTGGTACCACTCCCACTACCACTACGGGTGTGGCCTCACCTCCTGGTCCGGTGTCCTCAGCATCACACGCCCTTGGAGACTCCAACCCTGCTGTGGCTTCTCCCTTAGCCCCTCCCAACCTGTCCACCCTTGCCTCGCCTTCTCCCGTCTCCCTTGGTGGTTCCACCACTGTACCTACAGTAGCCAGCACCACACCCCTGCACCAGACTCCCTTGTCAGTGGGCGGTGCTACTCCTGCACCCCTCACTTTGACACCAGGTGTTTCACCGGCTACTGGCGCTGCCAAGGTGCCTCCTCCTATTTCAGGACCAAGTAAGTTATGTTCCTGTTGGGGAATTGTATTGACCCGTTGAGGATGAGCTGATTTTTGCTATAACATGCATTTCCCATAGATACCTGTCCGAGTATACTTGGGACTAGTCTTCAACGGGTTAATATCTTATCATATATACTAGTCTGCTGTGATGGTAATCCAGGTAGCACATACACATTGTATCTCAAGCTAAAGTTTGCTACAATGCATATATGTTTCCTATTGAACTTCTGTCAATCAGGAGAAACATTGGACTTTGTAAGTAGACTGTGGTAGCAAACTGATTACTTGCGTAATTGACACACATGGCTACCAGCAGATGAGCTGAATGATTAGGATCATGTTGCAATAGGGAACCACACAGTGAATTTGTATTGGCAGTGTTGCCATATGTTGCAAATTTGTAAAGTGAAATAAAATTTTTATTGTTCGAAGGGTTTCTTTCAGTGGTTGCAAATTTCAGGAAGCATTTATGAATACAAACTTTCAAACTCAAAATTTGAGTGGTTCATGAGAACAATGGCTTGCAATCAGCTAGACGACAAGATAGGCTTAACTAGCTGAGTAAAGTATGTGAACATGTGGAGAACGACCAAACTCTATTATAGAATGGGTAGCGAGAATCCTGCGATCTGATTGGTAGAGAGCTATGCGTTGATTTTCACTGGCCGCATGCTGAGTCACAGTGGTAAACATGTAATCGCGCACTTGGGAGTACGCGTACTTGTAACAAAGGTACGCGCACTAAGCAAGCGTACGCGTACTTGTACAAGCGTTACGCGTACAAGCGTACGCGTACTTGTAACAAAGGTTCGCGCACTAAGCAAGCGTTCGCAGCACTCAGGTTGGCCATGCGTCCAGTAAAAACTAATTGCATGGCTGGCCGTGCGTCCAGTAAAGACTGATGCATGCTCGTTTACGGCAAGCCAAAAGTAAATGCATCCAGTCATTTTGTCATCGGGTAACACGATAGAAAAATGGGTTTTTGGCAAGAAAATTACCCATTCTATAAATCAGATTACGCACATGTCTTTTCGTGCGTCAGTCGGAATATAGTGTGCATGCGGTAACTATGGAATTTAGCCTAAACCCACTCGGTTTCGCCTCGTGGGTTAAGCATTCCATAGTTACCATATGCACACAATTCCGACTGACGCACTCAGACCTGTGCATCATTTGTATAATGACTGAGATATCTTCTCCAAACTGATGGCCATGCCTTTTGATTAAATTCTGAAATAAATGTTAAATATGTATTATATGTATTGAATTGACATTGCAATTACTTCTCTTATGACAGTCTCTGGAGTGCTACCACCAGTGAGTCTGTCCAACGTGCCTGGTCTACCAAACCTCAACGTCTCCTTGCCTCCAGTCGATCTCTCCAACATCCCCTCCTTCAATAGCTCCTCTGCCTCCCTACAAGGAACCACAGGAGTTGGAGCCTCCCCTGCCCCAGTCATGTCACCAGCGGTTGGGGGAGTGTCGGGTGTTTCACCAGTCGTCTCCCTACCGGGAGGTATCTCAATACCGGGACCAACACCACTCCCTAATCTGCCTACTGGGATAGGGGCATCTCCTGTATCCACGGCAACAACATCATAGGTTTGCCCTCCTCCCCAAGTGGATCAGAGAACTTTACTTCATAAGAAATTTGCTCTTCTGCATGAAGCTCACATTTGTGTGCATTGGAGATGTTTCAGTATGAACTTCAATGAAAATGAAGAGTTCACTCTCTACTGTGTTTCTCTCTCATCAAGGAACAATTTCTCTCTTTTTTTTTAATTCACATGAAATTATAAAATGTACTTATTCAATATAGTAGTTGGTGTGGCAATAGGGATTTTATGTTGATTACTAAATGGCAAGCTACAAGCAGTTTCTTTAATGGCAAAGGGCAGCTACACCTTCATCTTAGTTTATTTCATTCCAGTTGGAATTACAGTATCAGCTCACCTGGCATAGACAGTGAACAATATACAGTAATCAGTCAATGTGAATCTAACATCAGTGATGCACATTATCAAATTCTTTCAAAGCTTTGTAAATGCATCTACAAGTGCCCAAAACATATGGAATTGATAAAAAATTAACTTTTTAAATCAACCATGGCAAAATATGTTTAAATGGTGTGCACAAATGTAAGTTATATACCCAAGTATGCATTTTATTCCCATTAAAGTGTCCATGTTCAGAACGCAAGACAATCGGTGGATTTCACATCCAGTACAGTTTGTTTTAATCTTCCAAATCCTGAAACACAATGCCATTGAATTCAATGTAAATTGACTGCATGCTTATAATGCTGGTAGAGTAGATGTTTAGTGCCAGTGCATTGATGAGCCTGAACGCCACAAATAATGTTATTATATTGATTCACTATGATGACAAGAAGTAAGTTTGTACAAAGTTATGTAAAGAGAAATGTGTAAAATGAATTATATGTGACTGAGATAAGTTAAAGAAATTATCCAGACATTGCATTTAATTCTTAGTTACGATACGAGATGTTAGATTAATGTGGAATTAAAGAATATCAGGTGAGATGTATTTCACATATGTTTGACATACATATCTCATATTGGAAAAAAAATATATATTAGCAGTGGAAAAATGAGGTATGTATCCACAGAAAGAATGAGATTACTTTAAATATTCTTAGTATTCAAACCGAGCTGTGTTTTCTCCTCCTCCAAATGGCAAACCCATGTACAATGGAAGTCTCAAATAAATTATAGGGTAGGGGAACATTCACACCATACATTGGTTATGAGTTATGAAATAGCTGCTATATGTTATAGAGTAAAGTAGACCATATTTTATGCTGCTTTGTGGTCGCATTGATTTTCATTACATGACAGAAAACAAACTATTGACTTTGGGAATGTCAGTACCCCAAGAACAGGAAGGTAAAGGCTTAGAAAGAATGAGAAAACTGTTCAGTAGGTCAGTGAGTGCAGAGTTATCTCTTCTTTCCATCTACTTCTGCCCTTATGCTCTTTGTCGTGTTGATGTTTGTGTTGTCTTGCTTTAATACAGTGTTTGCGCACCCAATGAGGTATTAACCTGCTATCTCGGAAATCAATATTTTTTTTTATTTATTTATTTTTGTATAAAGTCTTCTTTAAAAGCAAGGTACTCCCATTCAGTGCCAAAAAGGCCTGCTTTACAAGGGAGCCCTGCTTTGATAATGCATTACATTACATGTGCACACAATAAAAAAACAAGAACAAAACGAACATAGATATGATACAGCTAAAGAACAATCGGTTCGAGAGAACATTATTAAAACGCATAAGAAAGAACATAAAACGAGCGGAGAAAATAGATATCAGAATAATTCATAGCTAGTGCAAAGGGTTCGTATCAAATGAGCGATTGGTGTTGGCGTACACGATTCTTAAATGTTTGCAATGAGGAGGCTGTTCGAATAAATATGGGTAACTCATTAAATGATTTGCTTGCAGCATAAGTGAAGGAGCATTTCTTATATTCGGTTCAAGGTTTGGGTGTATGTAATTGGCAAGAAATGGCATATCGAGTGGTATAAGTAGTAGGACGTTTGGTCACAAGTTTAACTATATATACGGTGGGGCTAAATTGTGTAACAATTTGTACACCAGGACACAGTAATGATATTGAATTCTTTGTTAAATTGACTGCCATTTGAGAGCATGAGTAATAGTCTAGCGGATATAGGGCACATATAGGGTGAATCATGCACATTATGGTAAAAGCTCCATATTTGGTACACATGTATATGATGCCAATACAAGTCATTTCTGATATGGAAGCCACTCTGATTCTGCCTGTGGCGGCCGTGGCGGCCATTTTTCAAAATGGCCGCCATGTGATATAGCAATGCTGTGTATTTTGGAAACTATAAGTCCAATTGTCGTGGTTCTTGTACCAAAGTATAGGTTTTGAGGGTCAAGGATTCCAATAAAATAATTTTTGAGAGGATTAAACCATGGCAACCTACTTATTGGCGGCCATTTTGAAAAAATATGGCACCCATGCTAGATATAACATATCCTTAAAACGTATGGACAAAGGGTCATGACTCTGATACCAACTTATGTGTTTTTTGGCGTCAAGGACTCCGATAAATTCAACTGTAAGTGAGTATGAATCGTTTCATCCTACGTTTTGGCGGCCATTTTAATAAATATGGCTGCCATACAACGGATAATGAATATTGTATATCTTCGAACTCAATGAATATATAATCACGATTCAAGTGTAAAAGTATAGATTTGGGGTGAAGGTTTTCAATATAATGATGCTTTAGCAAAGTGAATAGGTTCATCACATTCTTTGTTTTGGCGGCCATTTAATAAATGTGGCCTCCCTCCAGTTAAACATGGCTGCCGCTCTATCTTCTATTCATATATCTTTAAAACCAATGGATGCATCTTCATGATTCTGGTACAAAAATGTGTTTTTGAGGTTCAATTACTTAAATGGATACATCTTTTCGTGTATACAACCAGCACATCCTATGTTTTGGCTCTTATTTTAAAATATGGCCACCGCAATATATACTATACTGTACGTCTTTGAAACTAATTGGGGTCATTAGTCAATGATTTTAAACAAGCATTTGTTGATGAATAGAACTAACACATTTCGTTTTCATGTCCATTTTGATAAGTATGACTGCCGCACTACATAGAGTATGCACACACACACACACACACACACATTATATAGAGTGTGGCCTAGAATTAACGGAAACGCGAGTTTTCGCAAATATCTGCACATTTGCATTACTTTGATGCCAAAATGAATGACAGAGTTGTAGAGAATTTATCTAGAAGAAGAATGACACCAAAATCATCCGATTTGGTTGAGTAGTTTTCATTCTACAGATGTTTTGTAAAGACGGGTCGAGCGTAAATTTCTCAGCTCAATTCAACAAATTTCAGCATCGAACAAAAGCCACTTGGGAGACTAACAAAGAATTGAGGCCGCACATCACAATGTGGAATGCTTGAATAGGATTATTGTAGAAAATTGACCTTCAATTGTTGGGTAGTCTCCGTTGCTGAGCTTTGATAAAATAAAGTAAGAAATTAATGATTAATAAAAACATGTCTAGAAAGAAAAGTACTCAACCAAATTGGACAATTTCGTTTTGGTTTTGGAAAAATATCCGTTTCCATTTTCTGAGGGGCCACCCTGTATGTATTATACCCTCACTTGCCATATGTCTTGTCCCATTGACAAGAATCGTTAATCTATTATTGGTAAATGAACCTCCTATGTCGTTGCAGCGTTTTAGTTCTTTATTGTTCATTGATTGTTGTTGATTGACCATACCTCTATCACATTCACTATTCAAGTAGGTATTGAACGTCACATAAGTACAATTGTTGCATACCTGGAATACTAAAGATAATTATGTTGAATATCAAAGGCAGAATAAAATGGTGAGAATGGAATAGAAGACTTTCCCCCCAATTTTGGATGCATAGACAGGAGAGTACAATAATTTTAGTGTACTGTCATAGTTTCCAACCACAAAGACATGATTATTGCAGTCTTATAAGACCTACTGATTTATAAAGTTTGTTTTCAGTTCTTGTTCATTATCTCATAGTATGACCTTGTCAAAACTGTTACACAAAATTATAAGGAATCATATGAAGGAATAGAATTAGCTCTGACAATCCAAAACAATTATTGTTCCTGATCATCCATTGCTGAGCGATGATGAACGTGAATGCATATATAGATGCAAGTGCGCTTTAGAGAACGTCTTCAGTATTTCTACTGGTGCCGGTAAGTAAGATCGATTAACTGAATATTTTATTCTGCAGATTTGTCTTCCAATAATTATGAACCTAAAAATTTGTATTTCTTTGAGGTTTTCCTTAAATTCATAAATTAGCATAATTTTTCTTGTAGTTTATATTTTGCTAGTAGACTCATGTGGAGCTGCAAATGACAATTAGATGTAAACCTATAAAGATGTATTGTATTATACCTAATTATATTTGCCGAAGAGATGATGAACCAACACCTAACCGCCTTAGGGGTTACGCTCCGGATTTGCATATGGTTTACTCCCTAGCCTTTGATTAACCAAAAAAACTGCCCGCAAGGAAGCAGGAGACTCGTGGAGGGCGGGGACGTCTTTCTACCCGTACAGGACCAGAAGGACCTGCGCACTGCCACTATTTACTTTATCGTTTGATGTACAAGATTCAGTGTAGTTATAAGTATCAGAACAGCCTGGTCAATCATGGATTTTATAGACATACATATAGTGTGTTTACATTTGATGTAACTGACCCAAGAAGTTTTAGAAGTTTTCTCACACTTTGTGTCATTTTTCCAAAGAAAACAGATGTACTAAATAATTGGTTGGAAACTATGATTTTCATTCCATAGTCCAGGGACCAGAGAAAGCGAGAGTCGATATTTCTGGAAAATATTATAATCTTGATTAATATTTCCGACACGAAATTGTGAAGATCATGTTTTTCACATACACTGTACACACAGAAATCCTATAAAGGAAGTTGAGCATATTTTCCAAAATGATTACAAAGTTAACTATGCCCAGATGTCCCACATTAGAATACTAATAATGAGTGAACAAGTAATTGTTGACCCCTAAAACAAACGTTTACACCAGAATCAATCCACAATGGGCATCCCGCTTTCATAACACTCGTACGCTATTTATTAAATGGCCGCCAAAACAAAGGATGTGATGAACCTATTCACTTTGCTAAAACATCATTATATTGAAAACCTTCACCCCAAAACTATACTTTTACACTTGAATCGTGATTATATATCTTTTGAGTTCGAAGATATACAATATTCATCATATGTTGTATGGCAGCCATATTTATTAAAATGGCCGCCAAAACGCAGGATGAAACGATTCATATTCACTTACAGTTGAATTTATCAGAATCCTTGACCCCAAAACATATAAGTTGGTACCTAGAGTCATGACCCTTTGTCCATACGTTTTAAGGATATGTTATATCTAGCATGGTGGCCATATTTTTTTCAAAATGGCCGCCAATAAGTAGGTTGCCATGGTTTTATCCTCTCAAAAATTATTTTATTGGAATCCTTGACCCTCAAATCCTATACTTTGGTAAAAGAATTACGACAATCGGACTTATAGTTTCCAAAATACACAGCATTGCTATATCACATGGCGGCCATTTTGAAAAATGGCCGCCAAAGCGAGAATCAGAGTGGCTTCCATATCAGAAATGACTTGTATTGGCATCATGTACATGTGTACCAAATATGGTGCTTTTACCATTAAGTGCATGATTTTTTCTATATCCGCTGGACTATAAGAGCTTGCGCTGACATGTAACAACCTCCATTCAATACTACACGAGCATATTTATTTTGACAGCGTTGCAATATTTTCAAATTTGTCTTTGTTAGTGACCCCCATACAGCGCAACAGTAATCAATATGCGGAAGTATGAAAGATGAATAAAACTGATTCATGATTTTACGTGTCAAACACGAATATAATAAACAATGTACAGACTGTAATTACAATAATCTATTGTATGATAAACAATGTTCATCTCTCGAAAAGTCAGTCAGTTGATCCAAGAGAAGGACGACTATTATTTTGTATAATAAAAGCACCAGGTTTTATCCATGAAATCCTTTGTTGACTTGAATTAACTGAAATAATTCAAAAGCGTGGCATTTTTTTCTGCAACTGTCTCTATGCTGGCCTGCCACTAACATCAATCAAACGCCTCCAGGCTGTACAGAATGCGGCTGCGCGCCTTCTTACCGGCACCAAGAAGTCTGACCATATCTCTCCAATACTTCGTGAGTTTCACTGGCTGCCAGTGCAACGCAGAGTACAGTATAAGATCTTACTGCTTACTTATAAGGCTCTCCATAACTTGTCTCCTGGCTACGTGTCTGAGCAAGGAGGTACTAGGCTTGCCTAGTACCTCCTTGGTCTGAGCTTATCAGTGTACGTCAGCGACGACCAGGGCTACGCTGTACTGGACTGACACTCCATGTTCCCAATACTCGCCTAAAGATGTATGGGGATATAACCTTCTCTTCTGTTGCACCACGTCTGTGGAACTCGCTACCAGTTCAGCTTCGAAATTGCAGCAGCCTCAATACATTCAAGTCTGCACTGAAGACTCATCTTTTCCGGCAACTTTGTGAATGATGTGTGACACTTTGTGGGAGCTGGGCGCCTTTGAATGTTTCTAACAGATAAATGGCGCCATACAATTGCTGTTTCATCATCATCATCATCATCAACAACCAAAGTTCGGTATACAAGTCAAAATCAAAAGCACAGATTCTGGGTACCGTTTCATGAAAGTTGTCA